>NC_045439.1:95578270-95608941 GCF_002776525.5 Piliocolobus tephrosceles | reverse complement strand
CTTCTTCTTCTTCTTCTTCTTCTTCTTCTTCTTCTTCTTCTTCTTCTTCTTCTTCTTCTTCTTCTTCTTCCTCTTCTTCCTTTGAGACAGAGTCTCACTATGTCATCCATGCTGCAGTGCAGTGGCATGGTCTTGGTTCACTGCCACCTCCAATTCCTAGGTTCAAGTGATTCTTGTACCTCAGCCTTCCTAGTAGCTAGGATTACAGATGCCCGTCATCATGCCTGGCTAATTTTCGTATTTTTAGTAGAGATGGGATTTCACCGTGTTGGCCAGGCTGGTCTCAAACTCCTGACTTCAAGTGACCTGCTGTCCTCAGCCTCCCCAAAGTGCTGGGATCACAGGTGTGAGCCACTGTGCCCAGTCTAACTGTATTTTTTAAAATTTCTTTTTCCTCCCTTAAGGATGTGACTTAAATGTTTATAGTTTATTGTAGCCTAATTCAGGGGTGAAGGCTCTGTATGCTTTCAGGGGTGCTTTCAGAGGTGCAGGCTCTGTATGAGTTCCTTGGTTATAGAGTCTTTGGATGACGGCTTTTTCAGATGCTGGTTGTGGTAGCACTGTGCTCAGTGTGTGAGCAAGTTCACTGTCTCCCATAGGATTGGAATGACAGAGGTCTCTTGAAGCTTATCTCATTCCCCCATATTATGTACTTCTTTCTGTCTTTATTTTTTCCCCAGTATTTTATTTACTGGGTTGAACAGTCCAGGTGTCAGACCAAAAGGGGAGCTATCCATGGGTGAAAATTGGCTGTGGCTAAGGCAGGTGGGTAAATGCAATAACCAATGATGGGCAGAGGTCCCTGCCTTGACAGAGGTGGCTGGGGGAGTTCTCAGTGAAACATGCTGAGCTCTTATCAGAAGGAAGGACTGGAGCCACCTCAGTTCTTCTGCCAGGCCAGGAGGAAAGCTATCCACCTCCCAGACACACTCTTGACCCAGTGTTCTGGCTATTCAGAGCAGATAGGCACCTCTACTCATCTGCAGGAATGTTGATGTTCCAAGTAGAGAGGAATTGTGACTCTGTCTCTTGGGCAAGCCTGCACCTGGAGGGTGCTCCTCTGGTAGGGATGCAGTCACCCCGAAGTGTTCCAGAGAGGCTGTCTAGAGGTGCACCCACACTGAGTTCCCATGGGAAAAGCCCCAGCTGTGTTTGCAGTGGTGAATGAGGTGGAAAAGAAATCCCCCTCTCCAAGGCCCTTCACAAACACCAGCACTGCCTGACTCGTGGGGGGAGAGCTACAGATTTTCCCTACTGATACCAGTACTGCAATTGTGCCTCTGCTGAAGGAAACTTCCCACCAGCAGAAAGACCCGGGACTCGAGGCTTGCCACCTGGGTTCTTTTGTCCCACTGGGTGTTCCCTTGAAGGGGTGCACTCCCCCTTCCTTTAGGAGTGGGAAGTCCTGAGAGCCAGACTACTGTGAATGCTGTTACTCCTCTGGGTCTAGCCACCCAGTGTGGCTGCCACACTGCAGCCTGCTACTAGGGGATATCTGCAAGGGATCCAGAGTTGTGACCTGCCCTCAAGTCTCCTAGCAGCGGGTGCCAGCACCAGCTCTAATAGGAGTGGCAAGGGAGTGATGTAGACTCAGAGATTCCTTGGTTATGGATAGTCTTCGTGTATTGGCTTCCTCATATGCCCATTTGGGTAGTAATAAAGAGGTCACGTGGACAGATTCACGACCTCCTGGTTAGCCAGAGTGGTGCAGGCAATGGTGATGGCTGGGGTCACACACAAGTTTTCTCCTTCCTGGACACAGTGTTATTCTAGCTGCAGATGCTGTAATGGACTGTATGAGTTGGCCTCCAGTCAGGAAGTGATGCTTGCCAAAGAGCACCAGCTATCACAGAAGTGATGGAATTTGTGCCTGTCTTATGCTACCCAGGGCTGGTACTTTGGATTAACAGGCAATGGGTGGGGCCATAAAGCTCCGAAAAGTGTCTGTCCTTTGTGCTCCTAAAAGTTTCTGTCTTTGGCGGGGCGCGGTGGCTCACGCCTGTAATCCCAGCACTTTGGGATGCCGAGACGGGCGGATCACGAGGTCGGCAGATCGAGACCACCCTGGCTAACATGGTGAAACCCCGCTCTACTGAAAATACAAAAATTAGCCGGGCGTGGTGGCGGGCGCCTGTAGTCCCAGCTACTCGCGAGGCGGAGGCAGGAGAATGGCGTGAACCCGGGAGGCGGAGCTTGTAGTGAGTGGAGATCGCACCACTACACTCCAGCCTGGGCGACAGAGCGAGACTCCGTCTCAAAAAACAAAAAAGTTTCTGTCTTTTGTATCAAGCTACCAGGGTAGGTGGTGGGCAAAGCCAAGTGGGGGCTGGGTCAGGCAGGTCCCTGTTTTGACTTTTCACATGCGGTGCTAGCAGTGGCCCCTGTGGGAGTTGGGGGGTGGTTCTCTGGCCTTTGGGATAATGTTCCAGAGAGGAGAATAACTGCCTCTGCTGCACAGGAGAGTTCATGCAGGGAGTAGGGAGTAACAAGCAGCAGTAAGCCCCACCCAGCTCCCGTGCACTTGGCAAGGCAGACCTCTTACCTGCAATATTCTGCTAGCAGCAGCCAGCTAAATTCCTGGCCATCTATGCTTAGAACTCAAAACCTCCTTGGGCCATAAGCCTTCCCCTGCAGAGACAAGAACCATGGCTTTCAGGCCATGCCCCTCCCAGTCTGCCTGCACCCAGCTCATTTGCTCATGGCTGCAGCACACTTCCCATTCACTCCTGGGTTCTGGCCAAGGGAGTTCTTCCCCACTTGAGGTTATATTGCAAAATTCATTTGGGAGCTTCTTTTTTTATTATTATTATACTTTAAGTTATAGAGTAAATGTGCACAACATGCAGGTTTGCTACATATGTATACATGAGCCATGTTGGTGTGCTGCACCCATTAACTCGTCATTTACATTAGGTATATCTCCTAATGCTATCCCTCCGCCCTCTCCCCTCCCCACAATAGGACCCAGTGTGTGATGTTCCCCTTCCCGAGTCCAAGTGATCTCATTGTTCAGTTCCCACCTATGAGTGAGAACATGCGGTGTTTGGTTTTCTGTTCTTGTGATAGTTTGCTAAGAATGATGGTTTCCAGCTGCATCCATGTCCCTACAAAGGACGCAAACTCATCCTTTTTATGGCTGCATAGTATTCCATGGTGTATATGTGCCACATTTCCTTAATCCAGTCTGTCACTGATGAACATTTGGGTTGATTCCAAGTCTTTGCTATTGTGAATAGTGCCGCAATAAACATACGTGTGCATGTGTCTTTATAGCAGCATGGGGAGCTTCTTTTAATTAACTCAGGCAATGGTTGCTGCCTGTGTAATTTGGCAGACTTTTGTGAGGTGTCCTGGTGGCAGAATAAGGAATGGCTTCCCTTGGTCCATGCTGGAGACTGGGAGTGCGTGCAAAGTTCTTCCTGCTGCCGTTTGTGCTTTTATATTCCTCTTCACTCCCAAAATCAGTTCCAGTGTTGGGTAGGGTTAAGGCCTTTCCCTGCGGCCTATATTACCAGGTTCCCCGGTGGGGGCTGTATACCATGGAGGCAGTCTCTACCCCGTCACACTCTGGGGACTTACAGTTGTGTTTTTTGTTTGTTTGTTTGTTTGTTTTTTTTAACCTAGCTCATGCCATAGACTGCAGCCTGCTACTTTAAAAAAATAATCTGTGGGCCAGGTGTGGTGGCTCATGCCTGTAATCCCAGACTTTGGGAACCCAAGACAGGTGGATCACTTGAAGTCAGGAGTTTGAGACCAGCCTGGCCAATATGGTGAAACCCCATCTCTACTAAAAATACAAAAATTAACTGGTGGTGATGCATGCCTGTAGTCCCAGCTACTCGGGAGGCTGAGGCAGGAGAATTGCTTGAACCTGAGAGGCAGAGGTTGCAGTGAGCCGAGATTATGCCGTGCCACTCCACTCCAGCCTGGGTGACAGAGTGAGACTCCATCTCTAAAATAAAATAAAATAATCTGTGGATTTTAGTTTTCCTGTTTCGTTCCTGCATTGTTTCTTGGGAAAAAAGTCACAGTGTGAATATCTACAGGTTATTTTGTCTTTCCAAGTGGGAGAAACATGCTAACACTGTCTCCAATTTGTCATCTTGGAGAATAAAAGCAATTCTAAAGGCTATCTAGACGTTGAAACTATCTGGTAATTTAAAATAACTGTGATTAACATGTTAAAGGCTCCACTGGAAAACGTAAACAACATGTATGAATCGATGGATTTCAGTAGAGAGGCAAAGTATATGAAAGAGTCAAATTTAATTGATAGAAATAAAAAACAAGGTAACAGAGATGAATTATGTCAATGAGCAGTTCAGGAGATTTTACATTGCTGAGGAAAGAATATATGAACCTGAAAACAGGTTGTTAAAAATTATGCAAACCAAGACACAAAGAGAAAAAAAGTAAAAACCCCAGAGCACCCAAAAGCTATGGGACAATATTGAATGGTCTAACGTAAGTGTAATTAGAATACCAGAAGGAAAGGAGAGAAACAGTGAGATAGAAGACTTAAACTATATTACTCACCCCATTTTTCTTCTTGAAGCTAACCACTTATCCTAAAGTGAGTGTGTATTACTTCCATCCTGTTTTTAATACTTTCTAGTATAGCTAAATATAGCACCAAATATGTGTATAGGTTCAGACCTGAATGGGTTTGAAACAATGGAGTTGCTTTTGTTTTTAAATGTATATAAATGGCATCATGTATCCTTTTTTTAATTTACTTTTTTAAATTAAAAATTAACATTCATTAATTTTTACTGGATGGTATCCCATTATATAGTTTACTTATTCCCCAAATGATAGAAAAACTGGTTTTAGTTTTTATTATTATAAACAATGCTGCAATAAACATATTTACACATGACATTGTGAACATGTGAGTTTCATAATATATTCCTCAGTGTACAATTCTGAGTTGAGAAAAAGCAATTTTTTTTTTTAGAAGAGTCTCACTCTGTCACCCAGGCTGGAGAGCAGTGTCATCTCTACTACAACCTCCACCTCGTGGTTCAAGTAATTCTCCTGCCTCAGCCTCCTAAGTAGCCGGGATTATATGTGCCTGCCACCTCACCTGGGTAATTTTTGTATTTTTAGTAGAAATGAGGTCTCACCAGGTTGACCAGGCTGATCGCAAACTCCTGACCTCAACTGATCCGTCTGCCTCTGCCTCCCAAAGTGCTAGGATTATAGGCGTGACCACTGTGCCCCGCAAGAAAAAGGAATTTTCAATATTGCTATTGCCAAATTGTTCATTAAAGTGGTTAAACTGATTTACACCTCCACTAGCAGTGAATAGTAATTTCTAATTCATGACATCTTCATGAACACTTAGTATTATCAGACTCTTAATTGCTGCTAAATTATAGGTGTAAAATTATTGTTGTTTTAATTTGCATTTTCCCTGAACATTTTATTTTTTATTTTTTTATTTTTTTGAGACAGAGTCTTGCTCCATCGCCCATGTCAGACTGCAGTGGTGCCATCTCAGCTCACTGCAACCTCCACCTCTCGGGTTCAAGCAGTTCTCATGCCTCAGCCTCCCAAGAAGCTGGGATTACAGGCATCCAACATCACGCCTGGCTAATTTCTTTTATATTTTTAGTAGAGACAGGGTTTTGCCATGTTGGCCAGGCTGGTCTCGAACTCCTGGCCTCAAGTGATCTGCTCACCTTGACCTTCCAAAGTGCTGAGATTATAGGCATGAGCCACTGCGCCCAGCCCTGAATATCTTTTTGTATCTTTATTGGACATTTACGTTTCTGTTTATGTAAATTCCATGATCATATTATTTGCCCATTTTTAATTGCATTGTTTGTCTTTTTCCTACTATTTTGTAAGATTTCTTCATCCCAGTTGATTAGATATTCTTATCTGTGGCTGGCTTTTTATTTTTGCTATGAGCTCCTTTTTTTATACAGATATTAGAATTTTAATTTGTAAAATTGAACAATTGTTCTCTTTGTGTTTTTGCTGCCGTATGAAGTGCTTTTTTGCTGTAATATCATAAGATTACATTTTCCTCTATTTTCTTCCCAAAGTGCTATAAATGTTGTTTTCCACATTTGCAAGTTGTTATACGTGAGATAGGGTCTCATTTATCATTTTCTTCATGAAGCCAATTGTCCTGATACTATATTTTCAATTGTGTTTTCTTTCCCCAGTATTTTCAAATGCCACTGTTGTCTAGTTTCAAGTTGCCATTTATATGTGGGTGGGTCTGTTTTTAGGCTTTTAATTTTGTTCTCTTGGCCTGTTCTTCTGTCTTGGTGCCTCTTCTATTTTCTTCACTTAACATTATTTCATAGGAATATATGAGGAAATTTAGAGGTGGCCAACAGTGTCTGGACCACTGAGAGAACAGCTGTAAGAACTAGAGTGTTTATTTTTCTTCCTTTTTTTGGGCTTTATTTTTAATTGACAGATGATAATTGTATATATTTGTAGGGTATAATGTGATATGTTGATACATGTATGCAGTGTGGAATGGGCAAATCAGGCTAATTTTGAGGAGTTTTGATTCCTGATGAGCTTTACTGGGCATAGACTGGAGAACCAGAGACTGCTCCAAAACCTTCTGGAACGCCGCTGTCATTAAGTATGATGAGCAAGCCACATGGCTGGCACTGTGAGTGTAATGACAGGCTTTGGGGAAAAGGAAAGGGGAACTTCAGCCTGTTCTCATCCCGTATTCTTTCACCTGAAAGTTTATTTGAATTATTGAAATTCTTACCATAACTTAGATTATTAAAAATTAAACCTTCTGATGGAAGAGGCAACATACTTACGTACCAGAGTAGGGAATTGTTTTAAAGAAACACAAATGTTCCCTACTTTTCTTTTTTCTCATCCGGTAATAACACGTGAAGGTGGAAGAAATCTTTGAGGTCATCTAGTACGGGTCGCCCAGATGGAATTTTAAGAAGTTTGTTTTACTGATGTACTATGTTCTTATGACAGTTGTGGAGGAAGCGCAGGAGTCGTTTTAAGTCAGAAGAAAGTGATTTCACTGATACTCCCTGGCTAGCTTGACATTTGTCTTCTGAAGTTGGAGGGTCTAGGGCAGCTCTATGAGTCATACCTGAAAAGTCTAAAATCAGGAGGCCATGGTTGGAGCTGCTCCTGAGGCCATGGTTGGAGCTGTTTCTGCCTGGCAGCAGAGTGACAGGTGATGGCTGTACCCTGAGCTGCACTTTCACTAATGATGGGCAAAGATGCCTGTTTTTAGAGTTGTGGAAAGGAAGATTTGAACTGGAATAAATTTATATTATTCATATTACATTGGACTACTCCCAAATTATGTAATTATTAGGTTATTTGAGATTTTATGCAGGAATAGGGAAGAAATTGCAGATAAAGTTTGAAGAGGTGGAGAGAAATAATAAAGTAAGGTTTTTTTTTTTTCTTATATTCCTTTGGGTCCTGCTTAATGAAAACACTGGTTAAATACGAATCTTCAGGTCAGGTGCAGTGGTTCACCCCTGTGATCCCAGCACTTTGGGAGGCCAAAGTGGGTGGATCACCTGAGGCCAGGAGTTCAAGACCAGCCTGGCCAACACAGTGAAAACCCATCTCTATTAAAAATACAAAAATTAGCCAGGCATGGTGGCACGCACCTGTAATCCCAGCTACTCAGGAGGCTGAGGCAGGAGAATGGCTTGAACCTGGGAGGTAGAGGTTCCAGTGAGCAGAGATCTTGCCACTGCACCCCAGCCTGGATGACAGAGCTAGAGAACATCTCAATATATATATATATGTATATATATATACACACACACACACACACACACATAAAAATCTTCAGATTGGGGAATCATAACAAGTCACAACTAAGAAACAATAAACATTTAGGTAAAATCACAAAGAGAATACATTTTATAAATTCCTGCGTGCCCCCCACAACCCCTCCGAGAATATCATGTGACTGTAAATTTGTGGTACTCTGAGGATCCAACATTACCTATGTGATATTCTGGGCAAAAATGAATAACCTGAATCTAATAAAGAAATATCAGACAAACAAAATGAGAAACATTGTATTTAAAGATTTGGGGGAAAGGAGTATAATAAAACTGTCAGTGTAATAAAAGTCAAAAGCTACATAAATAGTCCAGATTCAGGAAGGCTTAAAATATATAACAACTAAATGCAATGCCTGAGAAGAGATTGGGTTGTGTACTTGAGGTGGGGAGATGGGGGAAGAATGTGATAAAAGACATTACCAGGCTGATTGAAGAAACCAGGAGAAGAATGGAAGATTAATAAAAATGTATCATTGTTAAATTTATTAAAGTTGATAACTGAGCTGAGGGTTATACAAGAGAGTGTCTGTACTCTTAGGAAATGCACACTGAAGTATTTAGGGGTAAAGAGCACAGTATGCATAACATATCATCAAGTGGTTCAGAAATAATTTTTTTTTTTTTTTTTTTTTTTTTTTTTTTTTTTTAGTTAGAGTCTTGCTCTTGTCACCCAGGCTGGAGTACAGTGGTGCAATCTAGGCTCACTGCAAACCTCCGCCTCCTGGGTTTAAGTGGTTCTCCTGCCTCAACCTCCCGAGTAGCTGTGAATACAGGCACCCACCACCATGCCCGGCTAATTTTTTGTGTTTTTAGTAGAGACAGGCTTTCACCATGTTGGTCAGGCTGGTCTTGAACTCCTGACCTCAAATGATCCACCTGCCTCAGCCTCCCAAAGTGATGGTATTACAGTCATGAGCCACCACATCCAGCTGCAGAACTAAAACATTCTAATATCCTAATATTTTCTTTATAATTAATGCGTGTTAAAATTTTAACATAATTTTTATTTTTAAATTTGTTATTATTTATTTATTTATTTATTTAGAGACAGGATTTTGCTCTGTTGCCCAGGTTGGAGTGCAGTGGTGAGATTTTGGCTCACTGCAGCCTGTAAGGCTTAAGACATCCTCCTGCCTCAGCTTCCTGAGTAGCTGGGACTACAGGTGTGCACCACCACGCCCAGCTAATTTTTGTATTTTTTTGTAGAGATGGGGTTTTGTCATGTTGCTCACACTGGTCTCGAACTCCTGGGCTCAAACCATCTGCCCACCTCCGCCTCCCAAAGTGCTGGGTTAGAGGCGTGAGCCACCAAGCCCATTCTAAAATTTAAGATAAGAAAAAAAAAAAAAAAAATCTGTAACTTCTTAAATAGTTAGGGGAAAATGGAATAAAGAAAACAAGATATCCTCGCTTTTCCAAAAAAGGGCTAAGAAACCAACAGCATAAGTAGAAATACACAAAACAAATAGTGAAAATACATCTCACCATATTGGCAATCACAGGGCATGTAAGTATCTATAAAATAGAAAATCACGTAGAAGTCAAAACAAACTAATCAGATCTATATATATCAACACAAACAAGTCTTGGATACATTGTACTACGTTTATAAAATAAGATGCAAAAGGATATCATAGTAAAGGACCAGTTTGTAAAATTAAAAAATGACATAAAACGATGTTATATATTGTCTATAGATATGAATATATGTAGCAAAATTATACATGGAAGAATACACACCAAGTTAATGATAGTGTTTATTTCTGGAGTTGAGAGATGGGAGGAATGGGAGAAAGAGATGAGAGTAAATTTTTTTTTTTTTTTTTTTTTGAGACAGGGTCTTACACCATTGCCCTGGCTGGAGTGCAGTGGTACAATCTCAGTTCACTGCAACCTCCACCTCCCAAGTTCAAGTGATTCTCGTGCCTCAGCCTCCCAAGTAACTGGGATTACAGGTGTGTGCCACCACTCTGGGCTAAATTTTTTGTGTGTGTGTGAAGACAGGGTTTCACCATGTTGTCCAGGCTGGTCTTGAACTCCCAGCCTCAAGTGATGTGCCTGCCTCGGCCTCCCTAACTGCTGGGATTATAGGCATGAGCCACTGCACCTGGCCTATGAGAGTGATCTTAACTGTATCTGCAATTTTTTCTTTGAAAAAACAAAAAATAACAACTCTGAAACAACACATAACTAAAAGTTAATGTGTTACAGACACCACAAATGGGTGTCTGTTATATTTATTTCTGGGTTTTTCTGTGCATTTAAAGTATTTAATAATTAAATCTCTGTATTTTCTATTTCTTAATTACATTTTTCTAAGGACATAGAGATGATGCAGTCCTGCTCTCACAGGTGCTGCCTGAGGTGCTTATTAAAATACAGCTTCCAAAAATAGCGCCAGAACTATGTTGGGGTGGGGGGTGGGTGGGTAAGGGAGCTGAGTCCTCATCTATCATACTAGGAAGACAATGGATAATGTCTGATGCTGGTTATTTGTGCACCTAGGGTCCCTCCCAGTTTCATGCTCTGCCCTGCTCCGCTGAGTCCAGTGGACTGCACTGTCCAGGCTTTCTTCCCAGCTGGCTTTCGGGTTTAGCCAGTGGGAGACTCTGTGGGATGATGGGAGGGTGGGATTCAACAGAGGTCAGGGTAGCTCTTGCCAGCTCTCTTCCTACTTTGGCATGCTGTATCTGGCTGTAGCTGCATCCTAGGTACAACTCTTACTCACTGGGCTCTGATAAGTGTTTCCTTCCCTTGTCTCAATAGGCCCTGGAAGCGGGGAGGGTGGTAATAGCTTCTCACCACTGCTAGTCTCTAGGTGTCCTACCATACCTTGTTTGTTACCATATCCAGTCCAGAAACTCTGTGAATAGTCCCTTCATTAAAGCCTTTTCATTTTAACCATCTGGGATGACACAAGAAACACTGTGAAAAGTAAAAATTGCTTTTGTTTGTTTGTTTCAGAACTCCTTTGCTGTGAATGAGAAGATTGACTAGGTGACTTGCTCCAAGTTCAAAGCCTGTTTGCATAAAACAATAATGACCTATCTTTGTTTTGTTATTTTGAGACAGGATCTTGCTCTGTCACTCAGGTTGGAGTGCAGTGGTGCAACATGGTTCACTGCAGCCTCAACCTCCTGGGCTCAAATGATTCTCCCGCCTCAGCCGCCTGAGTAGCTGGGACCACAGGTGCATACTACCATGCCCAGCTAGTATTTTTAAATGATTTTTGTAGAGATGGGATCTCCCTATGTTGCCCAGACTGGTCTTGAACTCATGAGCCCAAGCAATCCTCCTGCCTTGGCCTTCCAAAGTGCTGAGGTTACAGGTGTGAGCCACCACGCCTGGTAACAACTTGGTTCAAGAGCATATGGTTGACAACATCTTGATGAAAAGGGATATGACTGGCCAGGCATGGTGGTTCACACCTGTAACCCAGCACACTGGAAGGCCAAGGCAGGCAGGTCACGAGGTCAGAAGTTCAAGACCAATTTGGCCAACATGGTGAAACCCCATGTCTACTAAAAATTCAAAAATTAGCTGGGTGTGATGTGGGGTGGCTGTAGTCCCAGCTGCTCAGGAGGTTGAGGTGGGAGAATCGCTTGAACTCAGGAGGCGGAGGTTGCAGTGAGCTGAGATCATGCCACTGCACTCCAGCCTGGGTGACAGAGTGAGACTCCATCTCAAAAAAAAAAAAAAAAAAAAAGGATATGGCTGATAACACAGAATGATCTACTCTCCTAAGACCTTGTGCCCCGAGAATTTTATGACTTCTTGGATGGTATCAATTGTGTTTTATGTTTTATTTATTCATTTACTTGGTAAGTTTTGATCAAGTGCTGCTCTGTACTAAGAATTGTGTGAAGAAATGGGGATATATTGCTGTGTGAGAGGAAGTCCTCATGTGCCAGGAGCTTACAGTAGACAGGCGAAGACACGCAAACTCATTACGAATAAATATGGTAAATGTGAGGGGAATGGAAGCAGAGGGTGCTCTGGAGTACCCAGGAGGGTTATTCGGCCCAGCCTTGTACTGTCAGGGATAGTTTCCCAAAAGAAAGGACATCTAACCTGAGAGCTGAAGAATAAATACTAGTTAGCCAAGTTAAGGAGGATGGGTAGATGGGAGGGAGGGAGTTTTAGTTTTAAGGCATTTTAGGTAAAGAGAAAAGCAATTTGGGTAAATCCAATAGGGGATAAAAATCATTTGGGAAACTGAAAGTCAGTCTCTTGAGTTGATTGCTGGAGGACAGGGTGAGATAAGTTAGAAGAAAAACAGGGATCGGATCACAAAAAGCCTTGTGAGTAAGATTAAGGGTAGTTGTATTATTATGAGGTCAATACAAAGCCATTAGATCTTTTGAGTAGATGGTGTGCAGTGTAATTGCATTTGCATTTTTAAAAGATTACCTTGTCTATACGGTGAGAATAAACTGCAGGTGGATAAGAGCAGAGGCAGCTCCCTTAGGAGGTTGTTGCTGTAGCCCAGGCCAGAGATGATGAGTTGGACTTGAGGCTGGGGCTGGAGAGAAGCGGCCAGAGAAGAACATATGGCTAAAGCAGCCAACCTGAAAACATTCAGGAAATTATTGTCATTAGAGGACAACCCGGCAAAATGCAAACTGTTCTATCATTATTTGATCTCAGCTGGACTGTGAACTCTGGGGAGACAGAGACTATTTTGTATTCATCCCCGTTTCCAGTACTACGGAAGTGCTCAGGAAATGAATGTTCTTCCTAAGTGAATCTCAGTGACATGGTGTCTGGATAGAGTGGTAACCCTCATGCCTTTGCTGACCCACCTTTATTAGAGAAGTTCAGTAGCGATTATGAAGTCAATGTGTAGAGCTACTGCAGCAGGGACATTAAGATGCAGAAGCTTTACCCAGTTCACAGTGCATACTGAAATACCCAGGCTGGTTTTTCCTGACTCAGTTCTCTTCTGCCATCTGCTGGGACAGCCTTTCATAGCACATCAAAGCAAGATCACCAACAAAGACAAGTCTGAAAGCTTTGTGGGAGCCGCGGTGGACAATGACTTGGATAAGTTTACAACTTAGTTGGAGATGCAAGTATCACATCCAAACCACTGTCCATTTGAGGCTAATCTTCAGTATTTATTTCCCAAAGACAAAATGTCTTTTTTATAAGAATGAGTTCATGTCCTTTGCAGGTTCATGGATGAAGCTGGAAACCATCATCCTCAGCAAACTAACACAGGAACAGAAAACCAGACACTGCATGTTCTCACTCAAAAGCGGGAATTGAACAATGAGAATTGACACAGGGAGGGGAACATCACACACTGGGGCATGTTGTGGGGTAAGGGGCAAGAGGAGGGAGAGCATTAGGACAAATACCTAATGCATACGGGGCTTAAAACCCAGACAACAGGTTGATAGGTGCAGCAAACCACCATAGCACATGTATACCTATGTAACAAACATGCAGGTTCTGCACATGTATCCCAGAACTTAAAAAACAAAAAGTCTTTTTTTTTTTTTTTTTGAGCTAAAGTCTTGTTTTGTTGCCCAGACTCCAGGCTGGGGTGCAGTGGCATGAACATGGCTCAGTGTAGCCTAGTCTCCTCCTGGGTTCGAGAAATCCTCCCACCTCAGCCCTGCAAAGTGCTGAGATTACAGGCATGAGCCGCCATGCCGGCCCAAGCAGACTATCTTAAATGTCTGTGTTCTCCTTTGAGTTTTTGCAACAACCTTACGATAGCCATATATTATAACATTTTTCAAGCAAGGAAACAGAAACACAGACATTTAAATGAAAAGCCAACTTTGATCAATAAATATGTAGCCCGAGCCAAGACTGAAGCTTCCCTGGCTCCTGGTTCCACACTTTTCTCACAACGTCTCAATGTCTCCAACACACCAAGAGGGAGTTCCGGCAAGCCGAGACAGACTGCTGATCTGCAGCAGGGACAGGGCAGGCCTAATATGGAGGCTGACAAGGCTGGCGGCTCCCTGATGTTCAGCACAGTGATGCAGAACGTTGGCGTGGTGTGGGGTGGGGGAGAGCAACAGAAACGATTCTCCACATTCTATGTTCCCCCAAGATATGTCAAGGTGAACTTTCCAAGGGAAATTTTTTTTAAGTATATGAAAACTAATAGAACTTGAACTTTTGGTGGATGGATGTTGTCAAATAAAATAGACCCTACTATTTTTGTTAATGTATGTGGTTAAGACTAAGAAACTATTGCGCCATCCTTTTCTCTCTCTCTTTTTTTTTTTTTTTTTGAAGACAGGGTCTCACTCTGTTGCCCAGGCTGGCGTGCAGTAGTGAGATCACAGCTCACTGCAGCCTTGAAAATCTGGGCTTAAGCAATCCTCCCATCTCAACCTCCCAAGTAGCTGGCACTACAGGCATAGGCCACCACATCTGGCTAATTACTTTTTATTTTTGTAGAGACAAAGTCTTGCTATGTTGCCCAAGGAATCTTCCTGTCTCACCCTCCCAAAGCACAGGGATTACAGGTGTGAGCCACTGCACCTAGTCAACTTTTCTCATTTAAACGTAAGTTGTTCTTTTTTTTTTTTTTTTTTTCTTATGAAACATTTTAAATAAGCAGTTTCTGCCAGCCATTGGGAAACTCTCCTAGATTCACAACATTTTGGAGCTGAAAGGATCCCTGGGTCACCTGTGCCAATCCAGCTACAGTCACAGTAACCAAGCCACCAGCATGATCAACATCCGGGCACGGAGCAGGTTTCAGGGAGGTTTAATGCAACCTGCATTAAAAGATCCAAGCTGTTTTCAGAAACATAAGAAGTCTGAAGTTGAGCTGTGGATTTCCTCATGTCCATCCTGAGGGTTGGGCTGCTCCAGATGCAGCAGGCGCTGAGGCAGGAGGAGCTGGTGCCACCAGGAACCAGAGGGGTGTGCGAAGGGCCAGTGTAATTAATCATCCTTCTTAAACTTGCCATTGATGTAAGGTACCCAGCCCAGGATCAGCCGCCAATCGGTGGCCCACACCAGCCCCACGGTGCCCACGGCACCCCACGTGTAGACCATCGGGATCCAGTTCTTGACCAGCTGCTGGTAGCGTGGGCCCAGGAACCGGGTCACCATCGCCGTGGAGTCGCACCCTCAGGGTGACCCTGTCCGGCTGACCCCAAGTTGTTCTTATATGAATGTCTTGGTGTTAAAAAATCCAAACATTCAGGTAATGCTAAACATTCCTTTTACTACAGGTTTCAAGCCTTTCCCCAAAGACAACCACAGTCAGGAGTATGCTTCCAGATCTTCTTCTAGGAAAAATGAGTGTTCATTGCAGGAAGTCAGGGACCCCAAATGGAGAGACCAGCTGGAGCCACAGCAGAGGATCATAAATTGTGAAGATTTCATTTTAATATGGACATTTATCAATTCCTAAATAATATTTTTATAATTTCTTATGCCTGTCTTACTTTAATCTGTTAATCCTGTTATCTTCGTAAGCTGAGAATGTATATCACCTCAGGACCACTGTGATAGTTGTGTTAACTGTACAAATTGATTGTAAAACACGTGTGTTTGAACAATATGAAATCAGTGCACCCTGAATAAGAACAGAATAACAGTGATTTTTTAGGGAACAAGAGAAGACAACCATAAGGTCTGACTGCCTACGGGGTCGGGCAAAAAGAGCCATATTTTTCTTCTTGCAGAGAGCCTATAAATGGACATGCAAATAGGGAAGATATCGCTAAATTCTTTTTCTAGCAAGGAATATTAATATTAATACCCCGGGAAAGGAATGCATTCTTGCAGGGAGGTCTATAAACAGCCACTCTGGTAGTGTCTGTCTTATGTGGTTGAGATAAGGACTGAGATATGCCCTGGTCTCCTGCAGTACCCTCAGGCTTATTAGGGTGGGGAAAAATACTGCCCTGGTAAATTTGTGGTCAGACTAGTTCTCTGCTCTCGAACTCTGTTTTCTGTTGTTTAAGATGTTTATCAAGGCAATACGTGCACCGCTGAACATAGACCTTTATCAGTAGTTCTGCTTTTGCCCTTTGCCTTGTGATCTTTGTTGGACCCTTATCAGTAGTTCTCCTTTTTGTCCTTTGAAGCATGTGATCTACTCCCTCTTCTTACACCCACTCCCTTTTTGAAACCCTTAACAAAAAACTTGCTGGTTTGAGGCTCAGGGGGCATCACAGTCCTACCAATATGTGATGTCACCTCTGGTAGCCCAGCTGTAAAAAAATAATTCCTCTCTTTGTACTCTTTCTCTTTATTTCTCAGCCAGCTGACATATATGGAAAATAGGAAGAACCTATGTTGAAATATTGGGGGTGGGTTCTCCCAATGTCTGGCATGCCAGTGTGGTTTTCTTTTTCCTAAGTGCATGTGGGAACCCGATTCCCTTTCGTAGGTGCATCAGGCTGGTCCACAGAAATACTTGTTCAGCTCCCTGATGATTGGTGAGTCATCTGTGTATTGTCCCATGTAACTATGGGTCACATGGAATCTAAACATTATGCTTATCTCTTCTATATTAAACTCTCATTAAAACAGGGAGGAGTTCGAGCACCCATGGAAAATATGGTCACCCTATTCAGGGCAGTGGAGGAACACTGTCTTTAGTTTCCTGAAAAGAGAACATTAGATGTGGAACTATGGGATCGTGTTCGTGCAAAATTCTGGGAACTGGTCCCAACAGGGAATTATGTTCCCGTCACTGTTTGAGGTGATTGGGCCTTGGTACGTGCAGTCCTAATGACATACCAATCCTGTGACCCCCTGCAGTTACCACAGTTTTCTGAATCTGGTGACCCTCTACCTCTTCCTCAGCTTTCCTATCCCGCCTGGACTTGGTTATCTGCTCAGCCTCTCCCTTCGCCTACTCCTCCCCAACCTGACGATGTTGAGGATTCAATATCTAACTCCAGTGACTTTGGCTTAATGTCACCCTCTGATGATCTTATTTCTTTTCACAAAGAGCCGGTATTTGTAGTACCCACAGCCCTGACTTGGACAGCCCAGGACCATATCTATGCTAACTCTTCCCTCTCCAAACTTTTGCAGTCTTTGCCTCTGGAGCCATCTAATGGCTCTGGGACCAAACTACAATTTACCTGTAATTCTGCAAGCCCTCCCCCATCCACCGTAGCCCCTCACCCTCCTATCATTTCAGTCCCTCAACTGGTCACTTTGCCATCCACCCAAACTGCTTCTCTGTACCCTTCTTCATGCATGGATGCCCCTGCCACTCTGGTCACACAGGATTGGGACAATAATCACCAGCATGCTTCTGCCTCTTCTGCTCCCCCAATGCCCCTTTCTCACACTCTCATACCGGTCTGACCTCCTCAACCTCAGTTTCCCTTATCTACGCATACTTTTCCTGTCACTTCTATGCCAACTCCGTCTCATGTGCCTGTTTTTGAAACTTCTATGCAATGCTTATTACACCACAACAAAGAAGCAAGTGGATTAGAGGTGTGGGCTTATCCAGTGATGTTGGAACCTCCCAATGCTGAAGGGGTACAAACGCATCAATATGCGCCATTCAGTCTTACCTTTTTAAAAGAATTCAAGGATGCTTGTACTCAGCATGGTCCTACTTCTCCATGCATTAAAATAGTATTACAAACTCTTTGTACTGGGTCATTTTGCCTCCTTTAGACTGGGACCTTTTGTCAAAAGCTGTTCTAACTCCATCTCAGCATTTACAATCCCATACCTGGTGGTCAGAGGAGGCCCGTCTGCAGGCTCAGCTAAATCAGGCTGATGGCATTCCAATTACTCAGGCTCAGCTCACAGGCTCTGATAATTACTCTGACACTACCACTCAATTAGGCTTTGATGCTCTCACCATGGAACAAGTAACAAATGTGTGTATGAGAGCTTAGGATAAATTACATGGCCCAGGCCAAGCTCCTGTTTCTTTTACTACTATTAAACAGGGTCACAATGAATTATATCCTGATTTTTTGGCTACATTACAAGATGCTGTTGAAAAATCTGTCTCTGATGAGTGCATTCAAGGTATTCTCCTTCATATGTTAGCTTTTGAGAACGCGAACCGTGAGTGTAAAATAGCCATGTGTTCCATCCAATGACAAAATTTACCTCAATTACATTTAGCATTGCTTACTTCAAACTTTCTAAATGTTCCTGAAGACAACACTCTGACTGCAATTGACCGCCATTATACAGGCAAAAAATTCTCCCTAAGTGAAGGCAAGACAGTGTTATGGAAAAACTCCCAAACCAATACCTAGGAACCTGGAAAAATTATAACATGGGGAAGAGGGTATGCTTGTGTTTCACCAGGAGATCATCAATACCCCATCTGGGTGCCCACTAGGAGACTTAAACTTCATGTAAATACTGACAATGAAAACCACAGGGAAGAGACGTCCACGTCAGAGACCACCCTCATATGTGGTGAGATCTGTGCCAACTCCTCAGAAACTGGCACACCAAATCAAAATGGGTCTGGTTCAATCCTCCCTGATGTCAGTGGAGACCCCTCTAACTAATCCCACTTCTCCTAATTCCCTTTCTTTTTCTCCTTATGAACCTAAAAATCTCACCATTTCTATTAGCCTGAAAATAACATCCTCCTGTTCTTCTCTTCCTTCCTCCTTCAGCATTGGATCTTGCTTACAATAGGTTTTATTTAATAATTCTCCTCCTTATACTTTATGTCTCGCCAGTTTCCCCCAAACTGATTCACCTGCTACACAAATTATTCTTATTGGGCTTATGTGCCTTTTCCTCCACTTATTCGACCTCTCACCTGGATGGATGCTCCTGTGAAAATCTATACTAACGATAGTGTGTGGATGTCTGGAGCTACAGATGACCTTTGCCCCGCTCAACCAGGAGAAGAAGGCACTGCATTTAATGCTACTATGGGTTATAAATACCTTCCTCTGTGCCTTGGACATGCACCTGGTGGTATCCATCTAGAAACTCAACTCTGGGCTGCTTATCTTCAGGAGAGATTAGCCACAGGAGAATGGGGACATTTGGTCTCTGGCCTCTCCCTTTCTCCTTTAAGACAAATAAAAAGGGGAGTAATAGGAGATACCCCATACTTTCAATATAAACCTGTAGGAAAACCATGTCCTAAAAAATTTCAGGGCCCATCTAAAACTTTAATTTGGGAAGATTGTGTTAACTCACATGCAGCAGTATTAAAAAATGACTCATATGGTTTAGTAACAGACTGGGCACCAAAGGGCTATTTAAAAAACAATTGCTCCTCTGGTGGAAGGGAATGCCTGGAGTCTACTTATTTTATTTCTTATTGGGAGGACGAGGATCATCCTCCTACTTTGCATAGGTAGTTCAGCTTGTTCTTTCCCTTAAAATGGGAAGATAAGGACATTACCCCCCGAAGCCTCGTGTGATATTCTCCATTCTGTGCCCAGAACACCCAGAACTTTGGAAATTGGCTATTGCCATGTCCAGACTGCAAGTATGGGAAGGGGAAACTTTTCTGTCTGTTGTCCCCACTACCGCTTCTCACATTCATGATTCTGAATCCCATGATAAATCCCCTTTGAACCCTTTTCCTCTTTTTGATGCCAAGCCCCCATTGTGGGACTCCAGTTTGCATTATGATAATTCTTCTCAACCCAGGTATCCCTCTCTACCCCTTCAGCATCCCCAGGCACCTCGGATTGCTTCTTTATGGCAGAGAACTTCGGGCGTTCTGCCACTCCTCTCCCTCAGTATCAACATAGATTCAAACATTCTGCTTTGTTTACCACCAACCTGACTATTCCTATACAGAGTTGTGTTAAGCCTCCTTACATGCCGTTAGTGGGAAATATCAAAATTTGGATGAACAATCAAACTGTCTAATGCATTAATTGTCATTTATACACTTGTGTTAACTCCCGTTTTGACTCCAGGAAAAGTATAATGTTGGTTCGAGCTGGAGAAGGAATTTAGATACCGGTAACTTTACGCAGACCTTGGGAATCTTCCCCCTTAATGCATTTAATTAATGAAGTGTTATAATGAATTCTCGCGGGGTGCGGTGGCTCAAGCCTGTAATCCCAGCACTTTGGGAGGCCGAGGTGGGCGGATCACAAGGTCAGGAGATCGAGACCATCCTGGCTAACACGGTGAAACCCCGTCTCTACTAAAAAATACAAAAAAAAAAAAAAAAACTAGCTGGGCGACGTGGTGGACGCCTGTAGTCCCAGCTACTCGGGAGGCTGAGGCAGGAGAATGGCGTAAACCCGGGAGGCGGAGCTTGCAGTAAGCTGAGATCCGGCCACTGCACTCCAGCCTGAGTGATAGCGAGACTCCGTCTCAAAAAAAAAAAAAAAAAAAAAAAAAATACAATGAATTCTCAAAAGATCTAAGAGATTTGTTTTCACTTTAATCGCTGTGATCATGGGCCTAATTACAATCACTACACTGGCCACCACTGCTGGAGTGGCATTACACCAATCTATTCAAACGGTTCATTTTGTTAATGATTGGCAAGCCAATTCCACCCAAATGTGGAATTCTCAACAAGGCAATGATCAAAAATTAGCTAATCAGATTAATGATTTAAGACAGTCTGTTATTTGGCTTGGAGTTTGGCTAATGAGTCTAGAACATTGCATGCAAATACAGTGCAATTGGAATATTTCTGATTTCTGTATCACACCATATTCCTACAATAAGACTGATCATTCATGGGAGATGGTCAAAGGACACTTTCTGGGTAGGGAAGATAGTTTATCCTTGGACATAACTAAATTAAAGAAACAAATTTTTGAAGCCTCTCAAGCTCATTTATCCATTGTGCCTGGAGCTGAGGTGTTAGATCAGGTGGCAGAAAGTCTTTCTGGACTAAACCCCACTACTTGGATTAAGTCTATTGAGGGCTCCACTGTAGTAAATTTCGAATCATGTTTCTATCGGCTTGTTTTTAGTGTGCCCGACAAGTCAAAGAATCCTGCATCAAAACTGAGAGAACAACCAAGCCTTCATCACCATGGCACATTTATATAAAAAGAAAGGAAGAGATGTCGCAGGAAGTCAGGGACCCTGAACAGAGGCACCGGTTGGAGCCACAGCAGAGAAACATAAATTGTGAAGATTTCATTTTAATATGGACATTTATCAGTTCCCAAATAATACTTTTATAATTTCTTATGCCTGTCTTACTTTAATCTCCTAATCCTGTTATCTTTGTAAACTGAGGATGTACGTCACCTCAGGACTACTGTGATAATTGTGTTAACTGTACGAATTGATTGTAAAACATGTGTGTTTGAACAATATGAAATCAGTGCACCTTGAATAAGAACAGAATAACAGTGATTTTTAGGGAACAAGAGAAGACAACCATGTGGTCTGACTGTCTGTGGGGTCAGGCAAAAAGAGCCATATTTTTCTTCGTGCAGAGAGCCTATAAATGGATGTGCAAGTAGGGACAATATCGCTAAATTCTTTTCCTAGCAAGGAATATTAATACCCTGGGAAAGGAATGCATTCTGGAGGGAGGTCTATAAACGACCACTCTGGTAGTGTCTGTCTTATGCGGTTGAGATAAGGACTGAGATATGCCCTGGTCTCCTGCAGTACCCTCAGGCTTATTAGGGTGGGGAAAACTCTGCCCTGGTAAATTTGTGGTCAGACTGGTTCTCTGCTCTTGAACCCTGTTTTCTGTTGTTTAAGATGTTTATCAAGACAATACGTGTACCACTGAACATAGACCCTTATCAGTAGTTCTGCTTTTGCCCGTTGCCTTGTGATCTTTGTTGGACCCTTATCAGTAGTTCTCCTTTTTGTCCTTTGAAGCATGTGATCTACTCCCTGTTCTTACACCCACTTCCCTTTTGAAACCCTTAATAAAAAACTTGCTGGTTTGATGCTCAGGGGGGCATCAGGGTCCTACCAATATGTGCTGTCACCCCTGGCAGGCCAGCTGTAAAATTCCTCTCTTTGTACTCTTTCTCTTTATTTCTCAGCTGCTGGACACTTATGGAAAAATAGAAAGAACCTACATTGAAATATTGGGGGTGGGTTCCCCTGATAAGTGTTCCTATGGGAGCATAATCTTGTTTAGTGTTTTATCTCCCTTACATGAATGGGATCTTGCTCCCCAGTCTCCTCCCCAGGCCTCTGGAAATCACCTTCTACTTTCTGCTTTACGAATTTGAATACTCCAGGTACTTCATGTAAGTGAAATCACACAGTATTTGTTCTTCTGTGACTGACTTATTTCACTTAGCATCATGTCTTGAAGGTCCTTCCATGTGGTAGCCTGTGCCAGAATTTCTTTCCTTCTTAAGCTGCATGGGATCTTGCTGCCTTTCCAACGGAGTGGCCCACACTCCCCTGCCTCAGCGGGAGGTGCACTTTGACTTGTCCAGGCCCCTCCTGGGAAGCTCCATGTTATCCCCTGAGAATAGACACCCTCAGTGCCCTCCTGCTTGTATACCATGCCTCCTAGCTGTGAGCTCCCCACAGCTCTCGTCCAGCTTCCTCATAGCTTACCTTCCCCCTGGCTTTTTATTTTTTTCTTTTTTTTTTTGCATTGTGGCAGGATACATACAACATAAAATTTGCCATTTAAACCATTTTAAAGTATACACTTTAGCAGCATTAAGTACATTTTAATTGCTGTGCCACCGTTAGCATCATCCATTTCTGAAACTTTTTCATCTTTCCCAACTGAAACTCCATTCCCATTAGACAATAACTCTCCATTCCCCTCCCCAGGCCTCTGGAAACCACCTTCTACTTTCTGTCTTATGAATTCAACTACTCTAGGTACTTCATGTAAGTGAAATCACACAGCATTTGTCCTTTTGTGACTGGCTTATTTCACTTAGCATCATGTCTCGAAGGTTCTTCCATGTAGTAGGCTGTGCCAGGATTTCTTTCTTTCTTAAGCTGCATAATAGTCCATTGTATGCATGTACCATGTTTGGTTTACCCATTCTTCTGTTCGTGGACACTTAGTTTGCTTCCACCCTGTGGGCTATTGTGAGTAAGGCTGCTATGAACGTAGGTGTACAAGTATCTCTTTGAATTCCTGCTTTCCATTCTTTGGGGTATATGCCCATAAATGCTGCAGCAGCTTTCTGAGTACATTTCAGGCTGTGGGTGTCTTCTTCACTTGAATACCCCTTGCATTTGGGCTATTTACCATAGTTACCCACTGATGTCATTTGGATGTATGGCCCTGCAAAAATCTCATGTCAAATTGTAATCCCCAATGTTGGAGGTGGGGCCTGGTGGAAGGTGACTGGATCACAGGAGTGGATCTTTCATAAATGATTTAGCACCATTCCTTTGGTGCTGTATTCATGACAGAATTCTCATGAGATCTGGTTGCTTAAAGGTGTGTAGTACCTCCCTGCTGTCTCCCTCCTGCTCTGGCCATTTGAAGTGCCTCTCTCTCCCTTCACCTTCTGCCATGATTGGAAGCTTCTTGAAGCCTCCCCAGAAGCGGAAGCCGCTATGCTTCCTATACAGCCTGCAGAACCATGAGCCAATTAAACCTCTTTTCTTTATAAATTTCCCAGTCTCAAATATTTCTTTATTGCAGTGTGAAAATGGACTAACATACCCACCCACCAAGGGCACTCCTTTTTCCTTGCTGGGGCAGCTATAGGCTTTCTGGGGCAGCTATAGAACAAGTGGTTCTCCATTTCTAAAGATTTGGGGCAGGAGAAAGAAGCTGTTCTCAGGCTCCTGTACTGTAAGACTCAGTTTGAATGTCTCTGCCTCTGTTGTCTTGCCTGACCAATCTGGGGACTGAGTGCCCTTCTCCTTTTCACTGCAGTAGCATTGTGCTCTCTTATATAATGATGCAGTGTTGCTGCTCTTTTTTTAGAGTCCATCTTCCTCATGATCCTGGGACTTCCTTAAGGGAGAAGATTGTGCCTTTTCAGTCTTTGATCTGCTGTATTGTACATAGTGGACAGTGTCTGTTTTTAAATTTTTAATTAGTTTTAAAAACATCTTTAATAATTATATACAGTTAAAAACAGTGTCTGTTTTTAAATTTTTAATTAATTTTAAAAACATCTTTAATAATTATATACAGTTTAAAAATTCAGGACTGGGCACAGTGGCTCATGCCTGTAATCCTAGCACTTTGGGAGGCCGAGGCAGATGGATCACTTGAGGTCAGGAGTTTGAGACCAGCCTGGCCAACATGGCAAAACCCCGTCTCTACTAAAAATACAAAAAGTAGCTGGGCATAGTGGTGGGTGCTTGTAATCCCAGCTACTCAGGAGGCTGAGGTAGGAGAATCGCTTGAACCCAGCAGGCAGAGGTTGCAGTGAGCTGAGATCGTGCCACCTCATTCCAGCCTGGGCAACAAGAGCAAAATTCCATCTCAAAAAAAAAAAAAAAATTCAGGCCAGGCACAGTGGCTCATGCCTGTAATTCCAGCACTTTGGGAGGCTGAGATGGGAGGATCATGAGGTTAGGAGTTCAAGACCAGCTTGACCAATATTGTGAAACCCCATCTCTACTAAAAATACAAAAAAAAAAAAAAAAATTAACTGGGCATGGTGGCATGTGCCTGTAATCCCAGTTACTCGGGAGGCTGAGGCAGGAGAATCACTTAAACCAGGGAGGTGGATGTTGCAGTGAGCCAAGATCGCGCCACTGCACTCCATCCTGTGCGAGAGAGCAGGACTCTGTCTCAAAAAAAAAAAAAAATTTGAAGAACAAATAAAAGTTTTGTAAACATTAACTTCCCCCTCCCTCTCTGAGTGCTACACTTCAGGAGGAAACACCTCTATTTCAATTTTCAGTCCTCTGAGTGGTCATCAGCTTCTCTAAGTAGTAAACTGGAACCACTATACTACCAACCCTATAGGGGTTGGCTTCTGCTTTGGTTGATGAGAATTTAGTTCACCTGTACCACCACCCACCTTTCCTGCCCCCATTGGTTCCAAGGCTTCACCCCACCCCCACCCATCTCCAGGTGCATTTCCTTGTGGCTTTGCAGTTCTGCCCACTTACATATCCTGTTTTTCACTTTGGGTTCAGCCATATCATGTGCTTTGAATAATGAGATGTTTGCAGGCATGATGTAAGTAGGGGTTAGAAAAATGCTTATGGTTCCGGGCACAGTGGCTCACGCCTATAATTCCAGCACTTTGGGAGGCCGAGGTGGGTGGATCTCTTGAAGCCAGGAGTTCGAGACCAGCCAACATGATGAAAACCCATGTCTACTAAAAATACAAAAAATTAGTGGGGCGTGATGGTGTACACCTATAATCCCAGATACTCAGGAGGCTGAGGTGGGAGAATTGCTTGAACCCGGGAGGCAGAAGTTGCAGTGAGCTGAGATAGTGCCATTGCACTCAAGCCTGGGTGACAGAGCAAGACTACATCAAAAAAGAGAGAAAGAGAGGAAGAAAGAAAGAAAGAGAGAGAGAGAGAGTGAGAGAGAAAGAAAGAAAGAAAGAAAGAAAGAAAGAAAGAAAGAAAGTTTGCAAGCATGATGTAAGTAGGGGTTAGAAAAATGCTTATGGTTCCAGGAAAGAAAAAAGGAAGAAAGATGCTTGTGTAGTAGGTAGGATCTGTTCTGTTGTACCTCTGTCATCATCTGGCTAGCCTGCTGGTCTTGGGAGAAGGATAGAAGATGTAGGGCAACACCATCCCAGTGAATTGTAGACTTGCAGACAAGGAGCAAAGCAATCTGGCTAGCCCAGCCTAGATCAGCTGAATTCTAGCACATCTGCAGATGGGTGAACAATCATAAATGATTATTGTATCAAGCCACTGAGTTTGGGGTAGTTTGTTATGCAGCAGTAGCTAACCAATACATACCATGATCTACCTTCCCAGTCCCCCTCCTTCTCCAGTTATATCACCATTTTTGTTCCTCAATTGTTAGCAGTTTAACCTTTCTCATTTCATTAATTATTGATGGTATCACTTCACTCCCCATTTTTTTTTTTTGAGATGGAGTCTCACTCTTGTTGCCCAGGCTGGAGTGCAATGGTGTGGTCTTGGCTCACTGCAACCTCCACCTCCTGGGTTCAACCAATTCTCCTGCCTCAACCTCCTGAATGGCTGGGATTACAGGTGCCCACCACCACACCCAGCTAATTTTTGAATTTTTAGTAGAGATGGAGTTTCACCATGTTGGCCAGGCTAGTCTTGAACTTCTGACCTTAGGTGATCTGCCCACCTTGGCCTCCCGAACTGCTGGGATGACAGGTGTGAGCCACTGCATCCGGCCCCCATTTGGTATCATAAGTTTATTTTCACTCTTCTTCCTTCCACTCCACTCAGCACTTTCCAACAACTGCTTTCCCTCAGCTACACCTTAGGTTCTACACAGAGATATCTGATTTCATTAACATTTTGTTTGTAATAGAACTTTCAGACACTTGCTGCTTTCTAAGTCCATCAGATTTCTATGGAGGAAAACTGACAAGATACTCTTTTAGAGCAAACCCACAATTTCCCATGAACTAGTTTAATGTGTTTCTCTTTCTTGCAACAAAATGATCCCAGATTAATACACCCTTAGGCCCATCAAATCTCCTGGGACCGAAATGTAAGCAGCAGGAAGACTGAACGGCAGGATGAGACTTCTTTGCATTAAGTTATGTTGGGTTTTAGCAGTGGGATGTTTCCTCTCTGACAACTCTTTCCACTGTCACAAACATTTGTGCTAGTAACAGATGGATAGGTCATGTCAATTAAATGTAACAACTGTACTTTACAAAGCTCTCTCTTAATTAGTAAAGATCAATTAAACCAAGATGGGTATTGTGCCCAGGAAGTTAGTGTGGCATTTAACAAGAAGGATATTCTCAATTGATACACTTTGCCATAAATTTTTTACCAGATAAAATAAAAAAATTGGAGATGAAAATGAGTAGATATTTTGTAAGGTTTAGACTGGAGATGGTGATGTTGGAAACTGGAATTTTCAATTGGTAGGAATGTTATCCTTGGGTTTGAGGAATCTCAGATCTTTCCTGACCCCTCCACACCTACATGGGTCAGAGAGTGTAATTAGGGACCCTTCTCTTCTGAGGACGTTGGTTCTGAGGATGTTTAACTTCCCCAGTATTCCCTGGAATCATGAAAAGAACATGGATTTGGGAGTAGACAGTTTTGCATTTGAGCAGCCGCTTTACCATGGCTTGGCAAGTGGAACTTGGGTAAGTTCCTTAATGTTTCTGATCTTCAGTTTCCTCAAATAAGGAAAATAAATAAATGCTGAATAGGTTCTGCTGTGAAGAGTGAATGAGCCAAGCATCTCATATGCCTGAGTCAAGAGAGAACATCACAAAAGGTAGCTGCTTTTATTCATACTATTATTATTCATCACCTTGAAACACATATTTATCTTAATATTTAACTTAGCTCATTTTATTATCCCATACAATTTATAGTGAGAATGTATTTTTCCCCCTGCTATCCTTTCTTCTGTGATAACTCCAAGATCTCTCCTCCCTCAGCGATATTCCTTGATTCTTGGATGCTGTCACTTCCAGCAGAGAAAACCGGAAGACAAGGGTGTATAGGAGTTTTGGCTGTTTTTGCTTGTCCTAACACACAGTGGCATTGTTGAAACAGGCAATCTTGCCCCTGGGTGCCATCCTCCTGGTCCAATGCCCAGAGATCTTAGAGAACCAGGCAGGCACCTCTGTGGAATATAGAGATCTGGCAGCAGCTTCTGTAGCCCATCTCTGCCTTGTGGAGATACCACTTTTGTTTAAGTACCGCTTGTGATGACTATCGTGTGTGCAGGAGGGATCCTCACCCTGGTGTACCCGCCTGTGTCTGAGGCTCAGTCTTGCTCCCCTGTTTAATTATTCTGAAATTTGAGTTGACACATCCAGAACCTCCATAACAAGTGATTTCTCTAGACATGTAGCCACCATACTCGAGTAATTAGCATTCTTCTCTCTGGCAGTATTCACTTGCAGGTTCCTGCCACAAAGATGCCCTTGTAGGGAACCAGCTCTGAATAAAGCTTGGAAAACTCACACCTCTCTGGGCACATCTCTGCCCAGATGAGTTCCTTGGACCTGGATGTTTCTGCCCACACTCATGAGACCTGGGCTGGAATTAAAAAGCTGTCAGTGCTGAGGGAATGTTGGAGTTAACATCACTTGTTCGCTTTCACCTCTTAAGGCAAACCTCAGGACTTTAAATGTATTGAGGGCGTTTGCCATGGGAAGGAGGGACATGAAGAGATACCCAAGATAAACGGTTTAATCGGGAAAACAAATTGGCAAACTAGTTGTATAACATGATCCTATTTCCCTGTTTTTTCTTTTGCACTTCTCTATTGTCTGAATTTATTTTTTATTTTTTATTTTTTTTGAGATGGAGTCTCGCTCTGTCGCCCCCGCTGGAGTGCAGTGGCCGGATCTCAGCTCACTGCAAGCTCCGCCTCCCGGGTTCCTGCCATTCTCCTGCCTCAGCCTCCGGAGTAGCTGGGACTACAGGCGCCCGCCACCTCGCCCGGCTAGTTTTTTGTATTTTTAGTAGAGATGGGGTTTCACTGTGTTAGCCAGGATGGTCTCGATCTCCTGACCTCGTGATCCGCCCATCTTGGCCTCCCAAAGTGCTGGGATTACAGGCTTGAGCCACCGCGCCCGGCCAATTGTCTGAATTTAATGTACAGTTATAAAGAATATGAATTCTTTTTACATATAGTAAAAAATGACAAACATTTTTAAAACCACCGTATTCTGCTGGCAAGTTGGTTGGAAATAGAGGCTTCACTTGAAAGAGAAAAGCAGGGGGATAATGTGATGTCTTTATCAGGATGGCTGTCAGAAAAATTGAAAAAGCATCAAAATTATTCGCTTCTAGTGTTATATAATCCAGAATCAAAATTATTTTAATATTTTTAAATTTATTTTTGAGACTGAGTTTCACTGTGACCCAGCCTGGAGTGCAGTGGCGTAATCTCGGCTCACTGCAACCTCCACCTCCCGAGTTCAAGCAATTCTCCTGCCCCAGCCTCCTGAATAGCTGGGACAAAATTATTTTTTAAATGAGCACAAAATAAAATTGATAAGGTAATGTTAAAGTATATTGTGAGCTGGCCTTTGCTTCCTTAAAATGATTTCTAAAGAGATCAAAACAATTTCAAGGGCCAGGTGCAGTGGCTCATGCCTGTAATCTCAGCACTTTGGGAGGCCAAGGCAGAGGATTGCTTGAGCAAAGGAATTTGAGACCAGCCTGGGCTACATAGTGGAACCCCATCTATACAGAAATTTAAAAAATCATCTGGGCATGGTAGTGCATGCCTGTAATCCCAGCCACTTGGGAGGCTGAGGCAGGAGGATCACTTGAAGCCTGGGAGGTCCAAGCTGCAGTGAGCCGAGATTGTATCAGTGCACTCCAGTCTGAGTGACAAAGCGAGACCCTGTCTCAAACAAAACAAAACATCTGTATCAAAGTCTGACAGTAACCATACACGAAGGACAACAGCAGAATCAGGCAAGAGCAAATGGTGTTTCTGTCTACTTGTGGCCAAGAAAGGTTTCTATACCTTCCTTTCATGTAGGCTTCCTTTTTCTGTTTTTGCTTTTGATCAAGTGGCTAGTGGCTACATTGTTTATATTTGATTATGCCTCCGCAATGTGGAGTGTCTGAGCAGCATCCCTCTATTCAGTTAGAGATTAAAAACTGAGGAGATGAGGGAAATTGACATTTAATGGATACCAATTAGTACTGAGCACTGGGCCAGTGACTTTACAGCCTTCATGACTCAGAAGCCTATGTCCAAGAGGGTTTAAGAGCAAATTCAAAGCTGCTGTCTTTTCTTTTTATTTTTTTAATATATTTTTTATTTTTATTTTGTATTTTTGAGACAGAGTCTCACTTTGTTGCCCAGGCTGGAGTGCAGTGGTATGATCTCGGCTCACTGCAAGCTCTGCCTCCTGGGTTCACACCATTCTCCAGCCTCAGCCTCCTGAGTAGCTGGGACTATAGGCACCCGCCATCATGCCCAGCTAATTTTTTAGATTTTTAGTAGAGACAGGGTTTCACCATAGCCAGGGTGGTCTTGATCTCCTGACCTTGTGATCCACCTGCATCAGCCTCCCAAAGTGCTGGGATTACAGGCATGAGCCACTGAGCCTGGCCAACCTGTTGGCTTTTCAAGACAGTTGGCCCTTGGATCCTGCATCTATGAATGTGGGAATTGCAAATATGTATACTTCTTTATGGAAGGGAAGAATTCAGAGCAGATTAACACCACTTCTCAGTGGATTAACATGAACAAACATATTTCCTTAGTTTCCTCGTTCATACTGGTTGGGAAGTGTTCAGTATGGCTACTCAGAGCCCAGGAGCCTTCCATCCTGTGGCTCTGCCCTCTGCTCTGCCCCAGAGTTCTTTTCATTCAGCAGATGGGTCAGGGAGAGGGATTGTGTGGAAGACGCACATGTTTCTTAGTCACTTTGACCCACAGGAGACAACAGCACAGCATCGTTTCCTTGGTAAGAACTAGTCCTGCCTAGAACTGGGGCTGGGCAGCCCCTTCCCACAACGACTGTGCACCGCAGAAGAGATCACTTGTCTTTGATGGTCAGCTGATCCTTTCTACCACGGGTATACCCATGACTCAAATCCATGATTCCTGAAAAATGTCATATTTAATGTTCTCAGAGTCACTTTCCAACTTCAGTAGTGAAAATGGCAAGAAAGAGAGGTCGTTTGGAGTCCACTCAGAGAGAAGGTTCAGCTTCAGATCAGGCATCCTGGAGCTTCCTGTCTGTATTTGCACAAGCAATCTATCTCCAGACCCGGTATCTCCTCAGCAGGTTGGTCAGAGGGCAGGCAGAAGCATATCTATCTGTCAACATTCTTTTTTTCTTTAGATGGAGTCTCATTCTGTTGCCCAGGCTGGAGTGCAATGGCGCAGTCTCGGCTCACTGCAACCTCCAC
>NC_045439.1:95546088-95563270 GCF_002776525.5 Piliocolobus tephrosceles | reverse complement strand
GAAGCCCACTTGATCATGGTGGATAAGCTTTTTGATGTGCTGCTGAATCCGGTTTGCCAGTATTTTACTGAGTATTTTTGCATCGATGTTCATCAGGGATATTGGTCTAAAATTTTCTTTTTTTGTTGTGTCTCTGCCAGGCTTTGGTATCAGGATGATGTTGGCCTCATAAAATGAGTTAGGGAGGATTCCCTCTTTTTCAATTGATTGGAATAGTTTCCGAAGGAATGGTACCAGCTCCTCTTTGTACCTCTGGTAGAATTCAGCTGTGAATCCATCTGGTCCTGGACTTTTTTTGGTTGATAGGCTATTAATTATTGCCTCAATTTCAGAGCCTGCTATTGGTCTATTCAGGGATTCAACTTCTTCCTGGTTTAGTCTTGGGAGAGTGTAAGTGTCCAGGAAATTATCCACTTCTTCTAGATTTTCTAGTTGATTTGCTTAGAGGTGTTTATAGTATTCTCTGATGGTAGTTTGTATTTCTGTGGGGTCTGTGGTGATATCCATTTTATCATTTTTTATTGCGTCTATTTGATTCTTTTCTCTTTTCTTCTTTATTAGTCTTGCTAGTGGTCTGTCAATTTTGTTGATCTTTTCAAAAAACCAACTCCTGGATTCATTGATTTTTTGGAGGGTTTTTTGTGTCTCTATCTCCTTCAGTTCTGCTCTGATCTTCGTTATTTCTTGCCTTCTGCTAGCTTTTGAATGTGTTTGCTCTTGCTTCTCCAGTTCTTTTAATTGTGATGTTAGAGTGTCAATTTTAGATCTTTCCAGCTTTCTCTTGTGGGCATTTAGTGCTATAAATTTCCCTCTACACACTGCTTTAAATGTGCCCCAGAGATTCTGGTATGTTGTATCTTTGTTCTCATTGGTTTCAAAGAACATCTTTATTTCTGCCTTCATTTTGTTATGTACCCAGTAGTCATTCAGGAGCAGGTTGTTCAGTTTCCATGTAGTTGAGCGGTTTTGATTGAGTTTCTTAGTCCTGAGTTCTAGTTTGATTGCACTGTGGTCTGAGAGACAGTTTGTTATAATTTCTGTTCTTTTACATTTGCTAAGGAGTGCTTTACTTCCAATTATGTGGTCAATTTTGGAATAAGTGCGATGTGGTGCTGAGAAGACTGTATATTCTGTTGATTTGGGGTGGAGATTCTATAGATGTCTACTAGGTCTGCTTGGTGCAGAGATGAGTTCAATTCCTGGATATCCTTGTTAACTTTCTGTCTTGTTGATCTGTCTAACGTTGACAGTGGAGTGTTGAAGTCTCCCATTATTATTGTATGGGAGTCTAAGTCTCTTTGTAAGTCTCTAAGGACTTGCTTTATGAATCTGGGTGCTCCTGTATTGGGTGCATATATATTTAGGATAGTTAGCTCTTCCTGTTGAATTGATCCCTTTACCATTATGTAATGACCTTCTTTGTCTCTTTTGATCTTTGATGGTTTAAAGTCTATTTTATCAGAGACTAGGATTGCAACCCCTGCTTTTTTTTGTTCTCCATTTTCTTGGTAGATCTTCCTCCATCCCTTTATTTTGAGCCTATGTATGTCTCTGCATGTGAGATGGGTCTCCTGAATACAGCAGACTGATGGGTCTTGACTCTTTATCCAGTTTGCCAGTCTGTGTCTTTTAATTGGAGCATTTAGTCCATTAACATTTAAGGTTAATATTGTTATGTGTGAACTTGATCCTGCCCTTATGATATTAACTGGTTATTTTGCTCGTTAGTTGATGCAGTTTCTTCCTAGCCTCGATGGTCTTTACATTTCGGCATGTTTTTGCAATGGCTGGTTCTGGTTTTTCCTTTCCATGTTTAGGGCTTCCTTCAGGGTCTCTTGTAAGGCAGGCCTGGTGGTGACAAAATCTCAAGCATTTGCTTATCTGTAAAAGATTTTATTTCTCCTTCACTTATGAAACTTAGTTTGGCTGGATATGAAATTCTGGGTTGAAAATTCTTTTCTTTAAGAATGTTGAATATTGGCCCCCACTCTCTTCTGGCTTGTAGAGTTTCTGCCGAGAGGTCTGCTGTTAGTCTGATGGGCTTCCCTTTGTGGGTAACCTGACCTTTCTCTCTGGCTGCCCTTAAGATTTTTTCCTTCATTTCAACTTTGGTGAATCTGGCAATTATGTGTCTTGGAGTTGCTCTTCTCGAGGAGTATCTTTGTGGTGTTCTCTGTATTTCCTGAATTTGAATGTTGGCCTGCCCTACTAGGTTGGGGAAGTTCTCCTGGATGATATCCTGAAGAGTGTTTTCCAACTTGGTTCCATTTTCCCCCTCACTTTCAGGCACCCCAATCAGACGTAGATTTGGTCTTTTTACATAATCCCATACTTCTTGCAGGCTTTGTTCATTTCTTTTTCTTCTTTTTTCTTTTGGTTTCTCTTCTAACTTCATTTCATTCATTTGATCCTCAATTGCTGATACTCTTTCTTCTAGCTGATCAAGTCGGTTACTGAAGCTTGTGGATTTGTCACGTATTTCTCGTGTCATGGTTTTCATCTCTGTCATTTCCTTTATGACCTTCTCTGCATTAATTATTCTAGCTATCAATTCTTCCGCTCTTTTTTCAAGATTTTTAGTTTCTTTGCGCTGGGTACGTAATTCCTCCTTTAGCTCTGAGAAGTTTGATGGACTGAAGCCTTCTTCTCTCATCTCGTCAAAGTCATTCTCTCCCCAGCTTTGATCCGTTGCTGGTGATGAGCTGCGCTCCTTTGCAGGGGGAGATGCACTCTTATTTTTTGAATTTCCAGCTTTTCTGCCCTGCTTCTTCCCCATCTTCGTGGTTTTATCTGCCTCTGGTCTTTGATGATGGTGATGTACTGATGGGGTTTTGGTATAGGTGTTCTTCCTGTTTGATAGTTTTCCTTCTAATAGTCAGGATTCTCAGCTGTAGATCTGTTGGAGATTGCTTGAGGTCCACTCCAGACCCTGTTTGCCTGGGTATCAGCAGCAGAGGTTGCAGAAGATAGAATATTGCTGAACAGTGAGTGTACCTGTCTGATTCTTACTTTGGAAGCTTCCTCTCAGGGGTGTACTCCACCCTGCAAGGTGTGGGGTGTCAGACTGCCCCTAGTGGGGGATGTCTCCCAGTTAGGCTATTCAGGGGTCAGGGACCCACTTGAGCAGGCAGTCTGTCCGTTCTCAGATCTCAACTTCCGTGTTGGGAGATCCACTGCTCTCTTCAAAGCTCTCAGACAGAGTCGTTCAGGTCTGCACAGGCCTCTGCTGCTTCCCCTGTTGTTTTTTTAGCTATGCCCTGTCCCCAGAGGTGGAGTCTACAGAGACAGGCATGTTTCCTTGAGCTGCTGTGAGCTCCACCCAGTTCGAGCTTCCCGGTGGCTTTGTTTACCTACTTAAGCCTCAGCAATGGCGGGCGCCCCTCCCCCAGCCTCGCTGCTGCCTTATGGTTAGATCGCAGACTGCTGTGCTAGCAATGAGGGAGGCTCCATGGGCGTGGGACCCTCCCGGCCAGGTGTGGGTATAGTCTCCTGGTGTGCCCGTTTCCTTAAAGCACAGTATTGGGGTGGGAATTACCCGATTTTCCAGGTGTTGTGTGTCTCAGTTCGCCTGGTTAGGAAAAGGGATTCCCTTCCCCCTTGCACTTCCCAGGTGAGGCAATGCCTCGCCCTGCTTCAGCTCTCGCTGGTCGGGCTGCAGCAGCTGACCAGCACCGATTGTCCGGCACTCCCCAGTGAGATGACCCCAGTACCTCCGTTGAAAATGCAGAAGTCACCGGTCTTCTGTGTCGCTCGCGCCGGGAGTTGGAGACTGGAGCTGTTCCTATTCGGCCATCTTGCTCCGCCCCTATAAAATCTTTTTTTTTTTTTTTTAATTGAGATAGAGTCTTTCTCTGTCACCCAGGCTGGAGTGCAGTGGCATGATCTTGGCTCACTGCAAGCTCTGCCTCCGGGTTCACCCCACTCTCGTGCCTCAGCCTTCCAAGTGGCTGGGACTACAGGCACCCACTACCACGCCCGGCTAATTTTTTGTATTTTTAGTGGAGATGGGGTTTCACCATGTTAGCCAAGATGGTCTCGATCTCCTGACCTCGTGATCTGCCCACCTCGGCCTCCCAAAGTGCTGGGATTACAGGCATGAGCCACTGTGCCCGGCCCATGCCTAGCCTATTTTTATAGAGATAGGGTCTCGCTGTGTTGCCCAGGCTGGTCTCAAACTCCTGGACTCAAGTGATCCTCCCACCTTTGCCTCCCAAACTGCTATCGTTAAAGGTGTGAGCCAATGCACCTGGCCTAGTTTTATAGAGATGGGAGTCTTGCCATGTTGCCCAGGCTGGTCTCGAACTCCTGGCTTCAACCAATCTTCCTGCTTTGGCCTCCCAAAGTGCTAGGATTACAGGCATGAGCTACTGTGTCTGGTCTAAAGTCTTTATTGATAACATTTTGAGTGATACTGATTAAAAAATAAAAAAGTTTTATCATAGGTATTTGTGTTAGCTTTTTTATTGTTGTATAACAAAATACCACAAACATAATGGCTGAAAATGACACGTATCTCACACTGGGCACAGTTTAGCTGGGTCCTTTCCTCAGGGTTTCACATCGCTATAATCCAGGTGTCAACTGGGGCTGCAGTGTGTCTCATCAAAGGGCCAATTGGGGAAACAGAATGACTTCCAAACTCCCTCAACGTGGCTGGCAGAATTCACCTTTAACTGTAGAACTGAGGTCTGTTTTCCTTGATGACCTTTGGTACTAAGTTGGGAGCTGCTCTCACCTAGGGGCTGCCTGCAGCTCCTTGTTACTTGGCTTAATCTGTAGACTGTCTTACAACATGGCTGCTTGCTTCTTTAAAGCCAACAAGGGCTTCTCCAGTCTGCTAAGATGGTGTCTTATATAGAACATAACACAAGATTGACTTCCCATCACTTTTACTATATTCTTTTGGTTAGAAACAAGTTAGGTCTCCTATCTCAGCACTTTGAGAGGCCGAGGTGGGTGGATCACTTGAGGTCAGGAGTTTGAGACTAGCCCGGCCAACATGGTGAACCCCCATTTCTACTAAAAATACAAAAAAATTAGCCAGGCATGGTGGCTAATCCCACCACTTGTAATCCTAGCTACTAGGGAGGCTGAGGCAAGAGTCACTTGAACCCGGGAGGTGGAGGCTACAGCGAGCTAAGATTGTGCCACTGCACTCCAGCCTGGGTGACAAAGTGAGACTTCATCTCAACAACAACAACAACAGCGAGAAGTCAGGTCTTGCCTACACTCAAAGTGAGGGGATTGTATAGGGTATAACGGTGATACATGGAGATCATGGGGCCCATCTTAGAATTTTGCTTACTATAGCATTCTAATAATCTCTAATGGATGTCTAATAAGTAGCACAGAATATTTTCAGTTTTATCTTCATTGAGTACCACTTTTTTAGATTTATAACTAATAAAACATTATTTTTATTTTAATTACCTTTCCTTCACTTTCTTGTGAGGATTTAGAAATCAGTCTGTACATTTATCCTGGGCTGTATTTTTCTGTGGGCTTACTTGGGTGTGATGTGAGTACACAGAGTTTACATGCATCTCACTGAAACCATTTTTTTTTTCCTTGCAGCACTCTAAGGGCTGTGGTAACATAGGCTGGGCATGGTGACTCACTCCTGTAATCCCAGCACTCTGTGAGGCCGAAGCAGGCAGATCACTTGAGGTCAGGAGTTTGAGACCAGCCTGGGCAACATTGTGAAACTCCGTCTCTACTATAAAAGTACAAAAATTAGCTGGGCATGGTGGTGTACGCCTATAGTCCCAGCTACTCAGAGGTTGAGGTGGGAGAATCGCTTGAACCCAGGAGTTAGAAGTTGCAGTGAGCTGAGATCCTGCCACTGCACTCCAGCCTGAGTGACAGAGTGAGACTAAGTCTTAAATAAATAAATAGAATAACAAAGTAAAGGAACTTAAATTCTTAACTCTTGGTTTAATGTTACTTGACTTCCAGAGATTAACAGATTAGTCATATACAGTGCCGGTGCAGGTATAGGGAAACCGGCACTCAAGCTGTTAAGTTTAGTTTGACAATGTATCAAAATTAAGAATTTGCATTTGCTTTGATCTAGCAATTCCATTTGTAAGGATTTATCCTGCAGAAATATTTGGTTAAGAATATTCAAAGCAGAATTGTTTAATGTCAAGTAAGTAGAAGAAACCTAAATTTTCATGAGTGCTATCGATTAGATATCAAGTCACTGATGCAACGGGATTTTACATAGTTGTTTAAAAGAATGAGGCGTGGCTGGGTGCAGTGGATCACACCTGTAATCCCAACACTTTGGGAGGCCGAGGTAGGCGGATTACCTGAGGTCAGGAGTTCGAGACCAGCATGACCAACATGGAGAAACCCTGTCTCTACCAAAAATACAAAATTAGCCGGGCATGGTGGCCCATGCCTGTGATATCAGCTACTTGGGAGGCTGAGGCAGGAGAATCACTTTAACCCGGAGGGGGGATTGTGCAGAGAGCCAAGATCGCAACATTGTACCCCAGCCGGGGAAAAAAAAGAGAAAAATACCATCAAAAAAAAAAAAAAAAAAAAAAAAAAAACAGAACGAGGCACATGTATTATGGCCATGAAAATTTTTCTATAAGTTTGAAAACTTCAATTATTTTTAAGAGCATTAAAATAAAAATTTCCTTGTAAATAAAGTAATATATTTTTCCTGGTCCATAAAGAAAATAGGACCTGGAAAGAGTAGATCTTATATTTAAACAAGACAAGGCTTTGATTGTGTTAATTCAAAATAAAATATGACAAGGAAAAAAATTAACTTTTTGTTAAATTCGTTGTACTCAAGTTGGAACTCCTGGCTCCTTTCTTAGATACATATTATCTAATTTTATGTTGCTGTTGTTGAGACAGGATCTCTGTTGCTCAGGCTGGAGTGCAGTGGCACAATCATGCTCACTGCAGCCTTGACTTCCTGAATTCAAGGGATCCTCCCACCTCAGCCTTCTGAGTAGCTGGGACTGTAGGCATGTGCCACCTAATATTTTGTATTCTTTGTAGAGATGGGGTTTTGCTATGTTGCCTAGGCTGGCCTCCAACTCCTGGACTCAAGTGATCTGTCCACTTTGGCCTCCCAAAGTGTTGTGATTACAGGTTTGAGCCACCACACCCAGCCTCCAAGTTTTAATATAAACATATTTCTTAATTTCACTGTGGAAGGGGTCACATGACAGTAAAAGAATGCTTTAGAAATTGTAATATCTGGCCGGGCGCGGTGGCTCAAGCCTGTAATCCCAGCACTTTGGGAGGCCGAGACTGGCGGATCACGAGGTCAGGAGATCGAGACCATCCTGGCTAACACGGTGAAACCCCGTCTCTACTAAAAAATACAAAAATCTACCCGGGAGAGGTGGCGGGCGCCTGTAGTCCCAGCTACTCGGGAGGCTGAGGCAGGAGAACGGTGGGAACCCGGGAGGCGGAGCTTGCAGTTAGCTGAGATCCAGCCACTTCACTCCAGCCCCGGTGACAGAGCGAGACTCGGTCTCAAAAAAAAAAAGAAAGAAATTGTAATATCTACAATGAATGGATCATTGGGACATCACCAGAAACTTTTCCTATATTCTATAAAGAATACAGGAAAATCCTTATAAAGTTATCTTGAAGTACAGGAGCAATTTCTAACATTTTGGTTATTTTGGCAAAGCACAACATAGCTTTCATAAAACTAATGAGGACCAGGTTGTCATCTACAGGGACTAGACATCTTAATATCTGTTTTCTATTGGAGGGCTGGAGGGGCAGGGTACATCCAAGCACTCTGGAATCTGTTTTCCGTGTGTGATGTATAGGTTGAAAGGCAGTCTTCCATTTGCACAAAGGGAAAGTAACAAAATTGTTTAAATTAACCAGAAGTCTGTAATGAGGTTAAGGGCTAAATGTCATTTCTTGTTTATCATTAGGAACACGTGATGATGGTAGTGCTGGTGATGAGGGTGACTGGGCTCAGAAATGATCATAGTGCACCTAGGTTTTGAGGCCTAATTTTCTAGTTTCTAGAAATGAGGTTAGAAACAAGAGTACTGATCAAAATCTCCCTTGGCTATTACTATTAATATGGTTTGCATCTAGAATGACACAGAAAGCTCATTATCCATATCTTGTCTAACGGCCATGTGGAAAACAGAGATTTAGCCTTGCGTAACGAGGAAGGGTATGAAGCAAGGATACTGACATTTCTAAATGTCTGAAATCCGATTTGAGGCTGGGCACACTGGCTCACACCTGTAATTCCAGCACTTTGGGAGGCCCAGGTGGGAGGATTGCTCAAGCCCAGCAGTTTGAAACCAGCCTGGGCAACATGGCAAGACCCCATCTCTGCAAAAAATATAAAACATTAGCCAGGCATGGTGGTGCGCACCTATGATCCCAGCTACTGAAGAGGCTGAGGTGGGAGGATCGCTTAAACCCAGGAAGTTGAGGCTGCACTGAGTCATGTTCACAGCACTGCAGTCCAGCCTGGGTCACAGAGCGAGACCCTGTCTCAAAAAATCAATCAATCGATCAACCCAATTGTGGCAGATGAAAAAGTTGGCAGTTTGATTTGGAGCTCATGAAAAGTTTCAATTAATCTTTTCCCATATTTTGAATTTCTAGAACAAGGAGATTGGCTTTCACAGAGGTTTGGGTTGGGTTCCGTTTTCTTCAGAAGAACTTCAGAGTGCACTACAACAGGAAAATCATACTCTAGATGGAATCAAGGTCAATCTGTTTGTATACCAGATACATCTGTGATATACATGTAGCTACTATCTGATTATGTATTAATTAAATAGATCATAAATGTGGAATGATGGGGACTTTGAGAGATTTGTAACTGAAGCTGCCTTCATGCTAATTAGAAGGTTCGGGAGGAGGATTCCCCGTTTTTTTTTTTTTTTTTTTTTTTTTTTTGAGATGGTGTCTCGCTCTGTCACCCAGGCTGGAGTGCAGTGGCCAGATCTCAGCTCACTGCAAGCTCCACCTCCCGGGTTTACGCCATTCTCCTGCCTCAGTCTCCCAAGTAGCTGGGACTACAGGCACCTGCCACCTCGCCCGGCTAGTTTTTTGTATTTTTTTAGTAGAGACGGGGTTTCACCGCGTTAGCCAGGGTGGTCTCGATCTCCTGACCTCATGATCCACCCGTCTCAGCCTCCCAAACTGCTGGGATTACAGGCTTGAGCCACTGCGCTCGGCGAGTTCCCAGTTTTAAAGGAGAAGTACAAGAAGACCCGTAATGGTTAGCAAGATATATAGAACACAGGGGACCTAGCAGCGCACTTCTGAAGTCAGGTAAGCTGGGACTGAAATCTTGTCTTTCCCACTGATTATGTGATCTTGGGCCAGATTGATTTACTACTTTACTTTTTCATTTATTTGTTTTCATCATGACTGGGCCTTTCTATGCTGCAGGTTAGTCTTGAACCCCTGGTCTCAAGCTGTCCTCTTGCCTCATCCTCCCAAAGTGCTGGGGTTATAGGATTAAGCCACTGTGACTCGCCCAATTTACAATTTTTAATGGAGGGTGAGGGAGTCATAAGAACAACAAAGATGGTAAAGGGAATTTGAAGAGAAAATGAATAAAAGAACGAGGTACAAATAAAAACCACCTGAGTTCTTTTTACTGACTCCCTCATAAAGAGGTGATTTTCAGATGGAATGTTTTTGCAGACATTGCCTTTCCTTCCTTACAGTGCTTATTTTTTTCAGCTCCAGGTTCAAGCTCAAAGGCCTAAAGCTTTCCAAACATCTGATGAAGAGGAAGATTTTTGAGACTGTCCCAGCCTATTACATAAAGGAAACATAACCGAGAATTTTATCTAAAGGTTTTTATTTGAAACAAATATTTGCACCAAGCAAGGGCTTATTTTCCCCACCCCAAATTAAAACACAAAGCAACAGGGGCCACATTTATTTGGCAGGACAATTCCATTTTGTGAACATCTTCCTCCTCACTGTGGTTGGGGTGACTGGACTCCTAAGCAGCTGTTCTTACACAAAATATTAACCCAAACTACGTGTCACACAAAAGGCAGTGGTCTTGACTGTGGATGTGGGTCAGCATGTTCCATAAATGCTGAAAGGTGGGAGAAGCACAAATACAACGCAGTCTTTAAAAAAAACTAAATAATTCAAAGTAAAACTTTCTATCCCCACCCCTTCCCCACCCTTGCCTTCTCCAATAATAAAAAGTAGCATCCAGATTTGGTTTGTATCCTGACCATTCACAAAGTGTTGCTCAGGTTCTGTCCCACTAGCCACCAGTGTGGGAGTTCTGACCTGCTCCCTTTCTGACCTGGGCCAGTTCACCCATCCTCAGGCAACCTGGTGGTCCCCCGCTCCCAGGAGGTCACCATATTGATGCCGAACTTAGTACAGATACCCTGTCAGCATAATGATCAGCTGCTCTAAAGGTCTCTTCCATCTCCTCAATCCTATGCTGGTCACAGTCCCCCTTTCCTCCTGGGGCTCTCACCTCTTCCTCCGAGTGGTCCCCTGTACCTTCCCCAGGGAGAGCCATGAGGCTCATCTGGGCCCATAGCTGCTGGTTCTTCTGGCTGGTAGCTTCCAGGTGCTCCTAATGGGCCAGGAAAGAGAGTGAGAAGGCACAGAGGTTGCCAAGTCATCCCCCTCAGGGCCCCACCCTCAGTAACTCCCTCACCTGAGTCTCCTGCAGCTCTTGGTGGGCCATCTTGGCCACTGCTTTGGCCTGAGCTTCCTGCTGCTGCAGCTGGTCCACGAACTGGGTCTGCAGCAGTAACTGCCTGTGCAGCGCCTCCTTCTTGGAGGTCAGCTGCTGAAAGGTGGCCAGCTACTGCTGCAGGTGACCCAAGTACTGGTCTCGCTGCTGCTGCAGACTCTGAGCCTCTTGGCTCTTCAGCTCCACCTGTAGGAAGACCCTAGGCATGAGGGCAGCTGGTGGCTGGCTTCCAGATTCTGGGCCCATTAATAGGGCAGAGAGGGCACTGTGGGGCTCTGTGGCCTGCCCAGGTCCCTGGCTCCTTGCTCCAGGCCTAAGTGACTGCCTCCCTTGCCTGGAACCCCATGCCTCTTTCCTCAGCCTCAAATCTCACATCCTCTTCTCACCATTTAAACTGTAGGCCACAGACTGGTGGAAAAGCAGAGGGAGCCAACCACCATCTGCTGAGTGTGCTACATGCCTAATGTTTCCACGTATTATCTCATTTAATCCTCAAACCCTTTGCAAGGAAAAACTCACTTCCTTTTTAAGTGAAAGAAACCAAGACTTAGAGATGCAAGGTGGTTCAATGGTGAGCAGTGGAGCCGAGGTTGGAATTCAGGTTGAATCTAAGGAGGCTCTTATAACACTGTCTCTTTCCTTATGACCGGGGGGCTCCACGCCTCTAGCTGGGATGATGACGTTCAGACCTGGGAGGAACCCAGGGCTACCCACCTCTAAAATTCAGAGGGCAAGAAGCAAGAAACAGTCACAGCACTGCCCTGGAGGGTGCTGGGGTCACCTGTCCCCCAGGCTGGAGCTGCCTCTGGCCTCGCACCTCCCTTCCCCAGAGACTGGTGCCCGCCTCCTAGCCCTTATTGGATGGGGCGGGGGTTACTATCTGCTTCAGCTTGGCCAGCTGCTCCTAGAACTGGCGATTCTGGGAGACTGCGCGGCTGATGGTGGTGTGGTCGTTCTGCACAGAGGACCTGCGCGCCTCTCCCTGCTCCTCCCAGAGCTCTGCTTTCTGCTCCTGCGGCCTCTACTGCTCCCGGTTCAGGCGACTCAAGCCCTCACTGGCTTCCACCTGGGCTTGGAGCTGTCCTGCCAGACTCTCCAGCTCTTTTCACAGGTGCTTGACCTCAGCTTATAGCTGCTGCTCCACCTCCGAAGGTCCTGCTGGGAGCTCCAAGGGTAGGGGTTCAGCTGAGAAAGGAAGCAGACAATAAGGGCCTCTGGATTCTCAAAAAAACCCTCCTCTTGGTGCACAGCTCCTCTCAGGCTCTGCAAACTTGGCCTCCCTGCTAATGATCCCTTGCACCCGATGGTAGCCAATCTTCCAAGCCCCTTTCAGATAGAGAGCACTGTGGGTGGCTGACAATCGGCACTCCTCCCTCTTTGCTGATGGGGATGCTGAGGCTCATGGAGATGACAAGACTTGCCGTCTCCTGGCACAGACCTCTTTCCCTCTGCCTCAAAGTCCTTCCATGCACCCACCTCCCTGGGGCATTCTAAGCCACCCCCACAGCCCTCTGATGCCAGTCCTGCTTTGAAGTCACCCCAACCCCAGTTCACCCATCTGGTTCTTCAGTTCAGCCAAGCTTGTCTCCAGCTCCTGTACCTGATGCAGGTCATGCTTCTTCTCCTTCTTCAATGCACAAACCTGCCCAAAGCACAGGGGGAAAGGGCCCTGGAGAAGAGGGGCTGGTGGCTGGGCAGGCTACCATCTCCCTCTCTGCCCCCACCTCCACAAAGCCCAGACCCATGACCACTTCTGGCTGTGTTCCTCCCATTGCACAGATGCTCAGAAAGATCAAGTGACCTCTCTTAGGCAGGGACTGAAGGGTCAGGTCTCACCTGCTCCGACGTCTCCTGCATCCTCTGCCACACACGGCATGCTCTCCATGGAGATACTCAGCACACTGGTCTCTCCATTTGTAGATACTGCAGCCACTCCATCAACCGTGAGAATTGACACGGAAGTTAGGAAGGGCTGTCACTGGTCCTCACCTACTCCTGGCCACCTGGCGTCATCATCCTTCCACGTCCCTCCTTCTGCAAAGCCTCACAGTCCCCAGGTATGCTTCCAGCTGTGCCCGCTCTTCCATGGCCTGCTGTAACTGCTGGTTAGCATCCAGGGCTTCGCAGCAGCTAGACAACTGGATGGTGAAGTGGGAGAAGTTTCGATCTGGGGAGCCCAGACCGTTTCACATAGTGCCTTTAAATGGGCTATGGTTAGACTCCATGTACAACTCAGTCAATAACGATCTCTGTCAAGTTGCTTTGCTTTAGAAACAAAAAATTAAATAATTTTAAAGAGCTCTCAGGCCAGGCATGGTGGCTCATGTCTGTAATCCCAAAACTTTGGGAGGCTGAAGCGGGTGGATTCCTTGAGCTCAGGAGTTCCAGACCAGCCTGGGCAACATGGCGAAGCCTCGTCTCTACAAATACAAATTAGCCAGGTGCAGTGGCATGCACCTGTAGTTCCAGTTATTTGAGAGGCTGAGGCTTCAGCCTGGGAGGTGGAGGTTGCAGTGAGCCAAGATAGCATCACCACACTCCAGCTTGGATCACAGAGTGAGACCTCATCTCAAAAAAAAAAAAAAAAAAAGAAAAAAGAAAAAAGATGATCACAACTCTCTCTTATTACCACGGAATAGTGAAAGTGTTGGCTTGAACCTCAGAAGGAAATACACAGACTCATGAGCTAGCCATATAAATGTAATCTATAAAATAATGGCTTTCATCCATGATGCTTTAAGAAAAAAAATTTAAGCCCTAACCTTGAGATTCTGATTCCCCAGGCCTATGACAGGGTCTCAGTTTGTAGATTTTTAGCAGTCTAGAGGATTCTATGGCAGGAGCAGAACAAGGACTCAAATTTTCCAGCTCTTGGCTGGAGCGTCCCCATATCCAACATGATCCCTAGACCATGGCCCCAGCTGGATGGGGCTCCCACTACCCTGGAGCTACAGCCTCTTGCCTGCTGAAGCATAAGGTCTGCAATCTCCAGTTTGTTTTTCAGCTCCTCCAAGTCACGCTGCATCCCTGCCTTGTGGGTCAGCGCAACTGGAAGCTACTCTGCCTAAGCTGAGTTCTCCTGCTTCAGCTTCTTATTGCTGTTGCTATGGCCAGAGGCAGTAGAGAAAGGAATGAATGAAGAATAGAAAGGATTGCTTTGGTGATCAACCCTCTACCCTCACCCCACAACCACAGAACTGTGGCACTGGAAGAGACCCCAGGAATCAAATGTCACAGGTGGCAGGCCAGAGAGGAGACATGAGTTGCCCGAATCTACAGCATGAGTGAGGGGCACGGATGGCAGTAGAGCTTAGCGGTGCACGCATGCAGACCTGTACGACCACCTCACCATGCTCACCTGCACCACGCCCCCGCTCACAGCACGCCACCCATGCTAAGGGCCCCAGACCTCCCATTCCTCCTTCCCCCATCCTAGTTGTTCTTGTCTAACTTCAGCCTGAGGGCATCTCTGTCTCTGCTTAACTGGTTGTTGTCCTGCAAATACAGAAATGTAAAGTCAGGATACAGCAGGCAGAGGAGCAGCTGGCTAAGCAGGAACGACAGCTACAGTGACTATTCCAAAGTAACACTTTGTCACTCTCAATCATGCCTGACATGTTTTCAAGGCATTTCCAAGCCCATGGTCTCATTTGTTTCTCAGATAACTCAGTAAGGGTAGAAGGGACAGGAAAAGAGACCTAATTTATAGCTGGCTCGCAGAGAGGCCCAGAGAGATCAGAGAATATTGCTATCATTCTTATCGTTATGACTACCACTGTTTGAACCTTTATTGAGTGCTTCACCGGGCATCATGCTAACAACCCCATTTAATCCTCACAACCACCATAGGAGACAGTTACTATTATCACCTCTATCGTGTAGATGAAAAACATGGGGTATTAGGGGTTAAGTGCTTGCCCAAGATCACTCAGACAGAGCTGGGATCTGAATATCCAGGTATATCTGATTCTCCATGCCCATGTTTTCACTGTGAGGCAGGAAAATAGGGTCTGGAGGCAGGGAACATAAGGCCAGTTCACACTTCAGCTATAACCGGAAATATCCTCTCCATAGGGCGTACGCGTAAATGACTTTGTAACTTCATCCTCTCCAGTTACATAGGGCGTACCCGAAGTAACCAATGGAATCCTCTAAGGGGTCATTAACTCCCCCAAAATTTTGTAATGGGGCCTTTGAGCCCCTGTGCTCGGGCGCGCTCCCACACTGTGGGGTGTGCTTTCATTTTTGATAAATTCCTTCATTCCTTCCTTGCTTTGTTTGTGCGTTTTGTCCAATTCTTTGTTCAAGACGCCAAGAACCTGGATGCTTTCCACCTTTAACAGCTGGGGGTGGAGGCACAGATAGAAAGGGGGATAATCTTGTGTTCACTTTTTGAAGAGTACATTTGCATAGTCCAAAACTCAGAAAATACAGAACGGAAATATCTCCCAGCCACCCCGTTCCTCTCTCCTGAGTTTTTTACAAATCCTTGCAGACATGTTTTATGTGTATTATCATAGTACACACACACACACACACACGTGTGTTCCCACTCTCTACACAAATGGTAACATACTAAAGATAGATACTCTTCTGTATCTTCATGGTACAAGTATCCTAACCCCAACCTAGGACTTGGTCAACGCCACAGCCAGGTAAGGGCAGGGCAGGCATTTGGCCTCCAAGCTCCGTGTCCAGTGCTTGCTCCCCACAGTGTCCCCCAACCTACCCACAGCAGCTGACACAGTCCCAGGCTGCCTCTAATGACCACACACAAAAGCAGTGAGAAATGGCTCATGCAGCCTTCTGGGTGGGACATGCCTTCCTGCAGAAGGGACCTTTAGGCTCACTCCTCCATCTGGAAAGCCGGGCTGCCAGGGTATGGTTAGATGGTTGACTCACCCTATTCGCCTTCTTCTACTCCCGCTCCAACTCTCCCACACACCGTTGGAAATACTGCAGGCGGCTGGTCAGATCCTTGGCCTCTTCTGGAATGAGAGAGGTTGACATGGGGCTCAAAGAACTTCCCCTAAAGATCTGTCAACGTGTCAAATTGAAGGATGACGGGGTGCCCAGGTTCCCACCTTCAAACTTCCTGGTGGCATGCTGGGTGTAGTACAACACTGTCTGCAGCTGAGTTTTCTCACCTGTAAGGATTTGTATTGTATGAACCTGAGCCTTTGGGAGAAAAACCAAGCCAGGCGTGATGGCTATTGCCTGTAATCCCTTTGGGAGGCTGAGGTGGGTGGATCACCTGAGCTCGGGAGTTCAAGACCAGACTGGCCAACATGATGAAACCCTGTCTCTACTAAAAACACAAAAACTAGCCAGGCATGGTGGTGGACACCTATAATCCCAGCTACTTGGGAGGCTGAGGCAGGGGAATCACTTGAACCAGGGAGGTGGAGGTTGCAGTGAGCCAAAATCGTGCCACTGCATTTCAGCCTGGGCAACAGAATAAGACTCGGTCTCTAAATAAATAAACAAATACACAAAGGTTTCCATTTAATAAGCACTCAAAGCCCTTTACCAGTTTAAAATAAATACAAGCCCCTTGTAAAGTAAGGCTAAATGCTAAGTGATGGGGGAGAAAAAAAGGACATAAGTAACTCTTACTCTCATGAGGTTAATGACTAAATCCTATTTTTTCTAGAATCACCTGGCCTCTCTAAGCCCTGTGAATGAAACTGAATTTCTCACTCAATACCTGGCTATGACTTGCAATCATGAAAACCAAGAATTGTGTTATGTCACCGTGTATTGCTTGTAACCTGAATTCCACACTAGGCTGGGATCAAGGGTTGAATCTTTCATGATTTTCTCCATAACCTGTGTGCTTCTTATCCCAGACCAAACTAAGCTTTTTTCTAGAGTTCTGCAATTTACAGTTAGTATATAAGAGTGGTTCTCAAAAATGTAGTCTCTGGACTAGCAGCACTAGCAGCACCTGGGAACTTCTTATAAATGCAAATTCTCAGGCCCCACCCTGGACCTGATGAATCAGAAACTCTGGACTACGGCTCAGCAATCTGTGCCGCAGTAATGCCTCCAGGTGTTCAAGAACCTCGGGCATACAGCAGGTAGTAAAATGTGTTTCCTTCTGTAGGTCCAAAGCCAGGGATACTATATGTTCTGTCTCGATATGAAACAACGACATGCAATTAAAAGACGTAATTCTCCTTCCTACTCCCACCCTCCATCCAATGTGTTTTATTTTTATGAGTTAAATAAGAAAACGAGTGGCAATCGGAGATTTCGTCTAAAACGTATATTTACAGGTATCAGTTATCATCCAGCCTGATCTCATCCAATATCATTTTTATCCTCTTACATCTAAAGTTTTAGAAAAGGATCTTCACAACGTAAGACTCAGGCACACTAGGAGTTCTATAACAAAACACCAAGTAGACCAGAATGTCCAAACTTGCTGGAGAAGAAAAGTGGAATCATTGGCTATATTTTCAAATTGCATTCAACAGGAAATTT
>NC_045439.1:95489046-95545988 GCF_002776525.5 Piliocolobus tephrosceles | reverse complement strand
TGGAGTGCAGTGGCTGGATCTCAGCTCACTGCAAGCTCCGCCTCCCGGGTTTAGGCCATTCTCCTGCCTCAGCCTCCCAAGTAGCTGGGACTACAGGCGCCTGCCACCTCGCCCGGCTAGTTTTTTGTATTTTTTAGTAGAGACGGGGTTTCACCGTGTTAGCCAGGATGGTCTCGATCTCCTGACCTCGTGATCCGCCCGTCTCGGCCTCCCAAAGTGCTGGGATTACAGGCTTGAGCCACCGCGCCCGGCCAAGAAATTTAAGTTTTGAATTTTTTCCACCTTCATCCTTCCAAGTTAATAGAATTAAGCCAAAATACTCCAGTCTTCCAAAGTCTGTAGCCAGGCAAAATTTTACTATATTAGTTCTTGCTTTTCTTTCTTTCTTTTTTTTTTTTTTGAGGCGGAGTCTGGCTCTGTCTCCCAGGCTGGAGTGCAGTGGCTGGATCTCAGCTCACTGCAAGCTCCGCCTCCCGGGTTTACACCATTCTCCTGCCTCAGCCTCCAGAGTAGCTGGGACTACAGGCGCCCGCCACCTCGCCCGGCTAGTTTTTTGTATTTTTAGTAGAGATGGGGTTTCACCATGTTAGCCAGGATGGTCTCGATCTCCTGACCTCGTGATCCGCCCGTCTCGGCCTCCCAAACTGCTGGGATTACAGACTTGAGCCACCGCGCCAAAGCAGACTCCTGGTAGGCACATTTCGTAGAGCTGCAAAGATGCAGACCTAAACAGTTCCATCTGTTCAATATCAAAACAAAAGTCCTGTAAACCTCAGATGGTGAGTGTAATACTTCAGCACTAGCACCAAAGCCTCAAATATGAAAAGATACCAAGAACACCACTAGCAATTGAAACTAAACTCTTGGCCTGGAGCAGTAGCTCATGCCATAATTCCAGCACTTTGGCAAGCCAAGGTGGGAGGATTACTTGAAGTCAGGAGTTCAAGACCAGACCAGGGCAGCATAGTGAATTCACATCTCCACAAAATGTTTTAAAAATCAGCTGGGTGTGGCAGCACACTTCCCGGGGCTGCTGTGCCATTGCTAGAACCTTCTCTACGGAGAGTATCGAGTACTTTTCCCTGTAGCACTTTCCCTGTCTGGAATCCTGCAATTGTCACAGTGGCCCAAGATCCAAGAAGGCAGGGCAGGAGCATCGTGTCCCCTTCCCAGCAGATGCAAGGGAGGCTGGGGGGTGATGCACAAGCCTGTGGGAGGGTGAGGGGCAGGAGGGGTGCCTGGTGAGCCTCTGTTGACTGCTTGCTGCCTCAGCTGGAAGATCAGGACCCAATGTCTATTACAGGTTAAATTACAGAAGTATTTCGAGTTTCAGATTTTTTTCAGATTTTGGAATTCAAAAATCTGAAATCCGAAATGCTCCAATGAGCATTTCCTTTGAACCTGGCCTGTGAACATCATGTCAGCACTTAAACAGTTTTGATTTTGAAGCATTTCAGATTTCGGATTTTCGGATGAGGGATGCTATATTACCTTCTGAATGAGGCCACTCATTCAGGAAAGTCCAGAGCTTGGGGACATGGAGCTGCAGGCCCAAGAGGTGATTTCTGTGGTGGCTTCCAGTGTGGAAGGGCCTACAAAGTGGTTTAAGGCAAGCCACAAAATAGGAAACCCAATATTTAGCTAATGGAACACTGATAAAACCTGCTCAAGATGTCTGTCTACTAACACAGATGGAGCCAAGCCAATGCATTATTATCATTTAAAAAGGCACCAGTCCCTCTGCAAAAGCACTGAATTATATCATGAATCATCAGTGGTGGTTTTTTAGGGATATAAAGAAGGTGTTTTCACAGTAGCTCGCACGACACACTATCTTCCAAATCTCTAAATATTTCTCTCCCCAGCCCAGTCCTCTCCATAGTTGTCCAAATCCCCCCCCCCTTTTCTCATGTTGTCTCCCAAACTCAAAACCATGCTCTGAATTTCTGTATCCTGCCCTCCCCTTCTTGGACCACCTGGGAAGCCCCCTGGTTCCCCAGGGTGTCCCCTCCTCCCCTCCTGGGACCCCTGATCTTTCCTCAAATGGACCAGTTTGGCCTCTCTTAGTTTCTCCAACTCTGCGTCTCAACCTTTCTTCCTTCACTACACAAAAATGTCCAGGAGGGAAAGAGCCCACAAACCAGGGAACCTCCCTTTCCAGAAGGGAGGAGAGAGGTGACTGCAAATATGTGGTTATTATTTTCTTCCCTGGCACCACTGTTTCCATGGGCAGCGCTGAGCCCCAGTCCTGGCAGACCTCAGAACCAGGCTCTCATGAGCTGGGGCAAGTGGGGCCTAGGGAGCCTCTGGGTTGAGCAACTGCCCTGCTGATTTGGCTCACTGCAACCTCTGCCTCACGGGCTCAAGTGATCCTTCTACCTCGGCTTCCCAAGTAGCTGGGATTTGGGCTACCATGCTTGGCTAATTTTTGTATCTTTTAGTACAGACGGGGTTTCACCTGTAGCCCAGGCTGGTCTCGAACTCCTGGACTCGAGTGATTTATCCTCCTTAGCCTCCCAAAGTGCTGGGATTACAGGTGTGAGCCGCTGCGCCTGGCCTTGTGTCACCTTTTAAATATCAACAAGGAGAGATTAGAGAACAGCGGAAGAGGGTGAGCAGCATGATGAGGTGATACAGAAATAATTTCACGTGAAGAACTGGGCATGCTTGACTTTTTTTTTTTTAAAGCCATTCTGGGCTGGGCGCAGGGGCTCATGCCTGTAATCCCAGCACTTTGGGCGGCCGATGTTGGTGAAACCCCATCTCTACTAAAAATACAAAAATTAGCTGGGCATGGTGGTGGGCGCCCGTAATCCCAGCTACCCAGGAGGCTGAGGCAGGAGAATTGCTTGAACCCAGGAGGCGGAGGTTACAGTGAGCCGAGATCGCGCCACTGCAATCTAGCCTGGGTGACAGAGCGAGACTATGTCTCAACAACAGCAGCAACAACAACAACGCCATTCTGTGAGGGTTAATTAAGAAAATAGGGTCAGGCGCAGTGGCTCACCTGTGTAATCCCAGCACTTTGGGAGGCAGAGGCAGGTGGATCACCTGAAGTCAGGAGTTCGAGACCAGCCTAGTCAACATGGTGAAACCCCATCTCTACTAAAAATACAAAAAATTAGCCGGGCATGGTGGCGTGTGCTTGTAATTCCAGCTACTTGGGCAGCTGAGGCAGGAGAATCGCTTGAACCTGGGAGGTGGAGGTTGCAGTGAGCTGATATTGCACTATTGCACTCCAGCCTGGGCAATGAGTGAAACTCTGCCTCCAAAAAAAAAAAAAAAGAGAGAATATATGATGTATGCACCAGAGCTCAACATTAGCTTAGGAGCATTTCTGAGATTTGGAGCTATTCAGCGATGGAAGTTCCTGGTACACACATCAGGTATTCACAATACCCATTCTCAGGTGTTTGGTCACTGCTAGTGAGCCTGCCTGGATCAGTGTTTCCCAAATGACAGTCATTTGCATCTTTACATTTTTTGGGGGGTGGGGTGGGGGCATATCCCATACTAGATTTTTTTAATTTGACATTAAAAATACATGTTTAAAATGTGTAAAGTGCACTAATCTTAAGTGCACTGGATGTATTTTTTATTCATGTATATACTTTTGTTATCCATCACCCAGGTCAAAATACAGAACCAGCACCCAGAGGGTTCCCTCCTCTTCCTTCCCAGTCAATAATCGTCCCCCCCTACCCTAACCACTGTTCTTACTTCAATCACTGGCAACTAGTTTTGCACGTTCTTGAACTGCATATAAAGTGTCTCAATTTTTACTTAACATTTTTCTTGAAGTACACTTGTTTTTTGCCACTTTTTATTTGACCTAAGAAATACCATTAATGAAACAATAGTTTGACGTGATAGGCATTTCCCTCCTAATGCGCACTAAAACACTTAACTATTTGGAAAAAGAAGTATCTTCGTGTATCAACTAATATATTCTCCTCGGCCACCGTTGGTACACAGACCACATTTTGTTTCTCAAAGCAACCAGGTGATTTCTGAGGTCATTTGCAGCTCGAACATGGAATGACTTTGTGGTGATCGAGTAGCCAAAAGTTCACGGAATGCACTGTCACAATTGTGATTCCGCTATAGCGCCGTGCATCCATCCAACACTTGTTTAATACCTAATACCTTAGACTGTCCTAGGCTGTGCACACAGAAGACTAAATCTCACTTCTTGAGTTGAAGTGGGGGAAATAGAGGAGTAAATCATTTCACGATGTGTGGTTAAGTGCTGCAGCTCAGGGAACCACCGGCACACAGAGAAAGGGCGGTTTCTGGAGACAGGGCGGAGAGGAGACCGTGGGTGGGCATTTCCCAGAGCAGCCTCTGCCAGCCACTCTAATTTGATCACTTTGCCACAAAGCAGCAGCGGCGGTTAACCTCAGCCTCCCTTAGCAACCTGAGTGCCCCACCCAGGTGCCTTACTATTGGTCTCGTGGAGTGGGATGGGCAGCTCTGCCGTGCAATCCTAGCTCGCAGCCCTTGCTCCGCGTGTACTCACGGGAGGACTCGCAGGCGTTACGGCCCTCCTGCGTGCCCCGCCCACCCCCGGGCGGCTTCTAGCCGGTGCGGTTGGGGCTGTGTGCAGGGCCAGCGCGAAGCCGGAGCAGCAGGGAGTCGGAGCAGCAGCGGTGAAGCGCCTGGGCTCGGCCGAGACTGCCGTGCCCATTGCTCGCCTCGGTCGCCGCCTCTTTAGCCACCGCCGCCGCTGCCGGGGGAGCGGCAGCCTATTGTTTTTCTGCGCGGCGAAGGTGAGAAGCTGTCTCGGCCCGTGGGGGAGCCCCGGGAGCCTCGCTGTGAGAGCACAACTTAGTTGGCGGAGTTGGGGGAAGTTTTGTGATTTGAGGAGGGGTGGGGGTGCGGAGCGCGGCCCGTCCCCTGCGGCCGCTAGGTGGGGCGGGCCCCGGAGGAGGGTCGGGGGCTGCGCGGGGCTTCGGGGGCAGGCGGGACGGACGGGTAGCCGGGCGGAGCGGGGACCTCAGCTTTGCGGACCCCTCCTCTCTGCGCATCACCCTTCTCCCGCATTGTCTGCTTGGGGCTCGGTGCGCCTCCCACTCCGCAGCCCAACTTGGGGGCCGTCGCCGCTTTCCGGGTGGGGGGCGCGCCCGGCCGCGGATGGCCCCGAACCTGCCCCGGGTCTCCTGGTTGGCGCTGTTGGGGCGGGCTCACTCCTCTCATGGGTCCGGCGGCCACCGTGTGGGGTCCGCGCCGTGAACAAGTGCTGCGGGCGCGAGGGAGCGGCTCCCCGGGGCAACGCGGACGGTAAACCTGTCCGACGGCGCCCGCCTGCTGGGGTCTCCGCTGCTTCTTCGGGACGCGGCCAGGCTGAAATCCCCCGCTCGGAGTCGAATGACCCAGGAGACCTGTTCGGTCGGTCCAACTTGCAGCAATACTTTGAGACTAATTTTTTTTTTTTTTTTTTTTTTTGTAAAGGCAAACCGATATGTGAAATTGAAAAAAGGAAAAACCCTCAAACAAACTTACTTTCTTTCTTTCTCTCCTCTCTCTTTCTTTTTTAAAATCAAGAAAGGGGGTAGATAGGTTTGTTTTGGAAATGGTTATTATAGCAGAGTGATACCGTCACATTTAATGTTCCTACTGTGAACTCAGGAATTCACCATGAAAGTTGGATTGAGCGGTATTTTGGTGTTCATTCTTTGCTGACACTCATTAATGAAGTTATTTGGAGAGTTGATTGCTTCAGTAGAGTAAAAACCAGTGTGCCTTTTTTTGTTGTTGTTACTACTTCCCTCCCACCCCCCGCATTGTTTTAATTTTCGAAGCAGCAGTTTATTCAGTTTTTCTAAACCATTGGATTGCCCAGATGAGGACAAACGGTGCATGCAGTTCTTGAAAGGTCATTATTGGCAAGTTTGTGAAGGAGCTAAGATCAGTTGAGAAACCAGTGTTACAGTTCTTGTATTCCGTCGTGGACTCTTGGGGATTTGCAGGCTGCGTTAAGTACAAGTCTGGTCCAGTTTTGGGTGCACATATTCCACTGAATTTGTTCGTGTGGCTTATTATATGAACATGATTCTGTTTCAGTTCCCCAGATGGAACTAGCTTAAATGTCTGTCATTCATAGTGACAAATGAACAAAATAGCCAGAGTGTCATTTACTGTTAACTTCAGTTGTGTTCCTTTACCATCTGCTAAATGAAAAAGAAAAATTTGAGAAATAACTGTGCGTGTCAGTTTGCTGTGAGTGATTTCTCATGCTAAGTGAGTCATGTGGAGAAGCGTTCCTGGGCTTTTCTGGTTTGATGGGCCTTGTGTTATAAAACCAATTTTCTACACCTGATGAAACTAAAGACAAATTTTCTTCAGGCACAGGCGTTGCACTTTAAAACTATAGAGCCAGTTTTAGGATTCACAGTACTCGCTCGATGGCTTCCCTTCCTGGTTGTGTGGTTGTGTGTGTGTGATTGTGGGGAAGGAGGTTGGTTGACAGGTTGGAAGGGATTGTCAGGGAGGGACACAATGTAAGCAAGTACTGTTTACAACATAACGTGACGAGTGCACCAGTTGCTTTCCTTCTCTGGGCGGTGATGGCATGTTACCCTGTAGGTACTATTTTAGGATTTCTCACACTTCGTTTGCCTTGACTAGATGGTAACTGCACATATACTGTACTATAAATGGGCTCCTCTAGTCCTTAACTCCTTGAGGGCTGTGATAGACCTTACTTAGCTTTGTACCCTCTTTGCCAGTAGTCTTAACATAGTGCAGGCACGGTATGTGTTTGAATTGGGTAAATTATTTTTACTGCCTAGTGGTAGCTAGCGTACACAGGAGAGAGCCACTAACTCTGGGGACTTGTCCAAAATGACAATTCACTTGCAGATCTGTGATGAAATTTACTTTAAAAGGATTTCTAACTTTAAAAAAAAAAAATCTGTCGGTTATTTATTTAAAGAAGTGGGGCTTAACTAGTGCTCTAAGGATTTCAACAAGAGATTCCGATTTAGAAATCCGCCCCCCCACCCCCGTTTTGGTGAAATTATTATTTTTTTTAGAGTCGGAATCTCACTGTTTCCCAGTTGTCTGCCACGAACCCAACCCATCCTCCCACCTCAGCCTCCCACAGTGTTGGAACCACAGGCCTGAGCCATCCCACCCAGCTGGTGAAATTATTAAAATTGTAGTGACAACTCTCCCTCCATTGTGAAATTGGAAAAAAATTAGACATTTTAGAAAAGCGTACACCCTTTGGAGCTAGGTAGAGTTCAGATCCCCACATTTCCATTGACCAGTTGCATAGCCTCTCAGAGCTTCAGTTTCCTACTCTGTAAGGGTTAGTAACATGCTTTGCAGTGTTTTTAGGGATGAATGAAACTGTGAGGTACTTAACTGCAGTATTTAACATGGAGTAGGTAGCTATTTCCTGGTAGCTGTAATGATAATAATTTTGATACGTTTTTACATGACTTAAGCATTCTTAAAAGTCTGATGCTTCTGAGTATAGAGGCTTAGCTATTTCTTTCATAAAGGAGGGGCCCTGAGACTTGTGAGTCTTATAGTAACGCATTTCTTAGGTCATGTAAACTGAAGGATAATGGAAACACAGTCACCTGTGAGTCTTCCTTTGAGAGTGGGACTCGCAGAGTGCTTGGTGGGGTAGAGCTCTTTGTGACTATGGTATTTAGGAAATGGTGAGAGATGGATTGTTTTCAGTACATCAGTCATAAGAGGATATGGGTTAGTTCCAGCTTTCTTTATTTTACCTTAGTCTTGACAAATAACAAGTGTGGATTAGGTCTGTATTTCTCAGACTTGTTTAAGGTAGAACTGGACTGGGTGTTAACAGTGTTGGTTCAGTACAGAGGCATGAGCCACTCACTTCCCCTTCAAGATAACACTTTAAAGGTGCCACCATTTATAGAAGAAAGCAGTGATTTGAAGCGGCTATACCAGCACAGTTTAGAATACTTACAGTACCCAATGGAGTAGATACATTCTAGAAATATTTACCTGTAGTGGGAGTTGAACAATGAGAACACATGGACACACAGGGGAGAACATCACACACTGGGGCCTGTTGGGGGTTGGGGGACTAGGGGAGGGATAGCATTAGGAGAAATACCTAATGTAGATGACAAGTTGATGGGTGCAGCAAACCACCGTGGCACGTGTGTACCTATGCAACAAACCTGCATGTTCTGCACATGTACGCCAGAACTTAAAGTATAATAATAAAAAAAGAAAAATAAATATTTACCTGTTAAGGACATTTTCTCTATATTTTATTCCATCTTTCCAATAATAGTTTTCTTATGAAGAGACTATAGTAAACCTTTAAACATTATGTTTGATCAAACTTATAGATTGAGGGTAAACCTTTAAAAATTATATTTGGTGACACTTACTGAGTGAGGGTAAAAACATTCCTGACAAAGCTAGGCAAAGAGACTTGGACTTTTTGTTTTGAGAAGGAATCTCACTCTGTCACCCAGGCTGGAGTGCAGTGGTGCGATCTTGGCTCACTGCAACCTCTGCCTCCTGGGTTCAAGCAAATCTTCTGCCTCTCCCAAGTAGCTGGGACTATAGGCACGCACCACCATGTCTTGCTAACTTTTGTATTTTTAGTAGAGATGGGATTTCACCATATTGGCCAGGATGGTCTCGAACTCCTGACCTCGTGATCCACCCGCCTCGGCCTCCGAAAGTGCTGGGATTACAGGCGTGAGCCACCGCGCCTGTCTGAAACTTGGACTTTTGATGTTCCCTTCTTTTAAAGTTAACATCTAGCACTTGAATAGACTTGGCTATTACTGATGGGGACAGGCATCCATTTGGAAGTAGCTTCCCTCTCTCTGTCTTTCCCAGGTTAGGCTGTCTTACTGCTGTAAATGGGGAGAGAAGAGAAAGCTGTGGGTGGAAGAAAGTTTGTTTCATGGCCTGGCACGGTGGCTCATGCCTGTAATCCCAGCATTTTGGGAGGCTGAGGCGGGTGGATCACTTGAGTTCAGAAGTTCAAGACCAGCCTGGCCAACATGGCGAAACCCCATCTCTACTAAAAATAGAAAAATTAGCTGGGCATGGTGGCGGGCACCTGTAATCCCAGCTACTTGGGAGGCTGAGGCAGGAGGATCGCTTGAACTTGGGAGATGGAGGTTGCAGTGAGCTGAGATTGTACCACTTCACTCCAGCCTGGTCGACAGAGCAAGACCTCGTCTCAAAAAAGAAGAAAGATAGGGTCCCACTCAGTTGCCCAGGCTGAAACGCAGTGGCAGGATCGCTGCTTGACCCAAGTGATTATCCCACCTCAGCCTCCCAAGTAACTGGGCTCACATGCATGCACCACCATGCCTGGCTAATTTTTTTGTTTTTGTAGAGAGAGGATCTATGTTGCCCAGGCTGGTCTCAAACTCCTGGGATGAAGTGATCCTCTCACCGTGAACTCCCAAAGTGTAGGGCTTACGGGTGTGAGCCACCATGCTCAGCCTGCTGGGGTTTTTGATTGGCATTGCGTTGAAGCTGGAAATCAGGAGGCAATTGACATTTTAATAACGAGCCATGACCATGTTATATCTATTTATTTAGACCTTTTTAGATTTTTCATCAGTGTTTTGTAGTTTTTAGCAATTGGATCTTGCATGTATTTTGTAATCTTATATATTTATTTCATGTGTTGTGGTGCTGTTGCGAATGATACTTTTCTATTTCTAGTTGGTCATTGCTAGGATATAGGAAGATGATTTTATGTTACATGCTGACCTTGGATTCTACAACCTTGCTACTAAACTCATTTTTAGTACTAGAAGCTTTTCTGTAGATTTTTGGAATTTTATGCATAGACAGTAATGTCACTGCCAAATAAGGGCAGTTTAATTTCTTCATTTTCACTTTGTATACTTTTATTTCCCTTTTTTTTTTTTTTTTCCCCCGATACACAGTTTCTCTCTTGTTGCCCAGGCTGGAGTGCAATGGCGCGATCTCGTCTCACTGCAAACTCTGCCTCCTGGGTTCAAGTGATTGTCGTGCTTCAGCCTCCCCATCAGCTGGAATTACAGGTGCCTGCTACCACGCCTGGCTAATTTTTGTATTTTTAGTAGAAACAGGGTTTCACCATGTTAGCCAGGATGGTCTCAAACTCCTAACCTCAGGTGATCTGCCCGCCTCAGCCTCCCAAAATGCTGGGATTACAGGCGTGAGTCACCGCTTCTGGCCCAAGAGGACACACTGTTTCTTAGCTTATTAAGAGGTGTTTGGTTAGTGTTAGACCAGAGGTTGGTACATTCTAGCTTGCTGACTGGATTTAACATGCTGCCTCTTTTTATAAATAAATCTTTATTGGAACACAGCCACACCCATTCATTTATATATTGTTTAACAGAGACCATATGACCTGCAGAGCATAAAATATTTACCAATTTGCACTCCACAGGCACTTTGCGGACCACTACTGTGGACACCAATTTTAATTTAGGTATATAAACTTTTTTGTAGCTTCTGAGGTTTTGCATTAATTTTGCTCAGGCATCTAGGTTGGTGGAAGTGCTTTCTGTTCCTTCTCCCAAACCAATCACACAACCATGTAACTTCGTGCCTGAGTTACTGTGTGGTCCTCTATAGTGATTGAGCTTTTACGTAGTTCTTTGCAGGCAGCATGAATTTCAAAAATCTCCAAACTTTTGATATTGCTAATCTTTGTAAACTTTGCACACTCAGCTCTGGTACATTCTGATGATAATGTCCACACTACACTCTATGAAGAAAAGACTGATGATTGTTTATATTAAAATGCAGAAAGAATTGTAGCAGCAACTTTTGCTTCTCTAATCAACACCGTAAAAGACTTACTATGTGTGGGCTGTGGGGGAGAATGTTAATTTATAAATTGAGATAGTTGTATTAAAATTGAGTGACTCTTATTTTGACATAAAGTGAATGTGTCTCTTTTATACAGCAGAAAACTATTAAATGTGTTTTTTCTCAGCATTATAAAATAAAGTGGAAAATGTGGGAAGAATACAAATCCTTAACTAGTGTGCTTCTGCTTATTTCACACCCCTCAAATTTCTGATTCCTTACAACCATAGCTGGCTTTACTCCTGAGTGGTGAAATTGATGAACATACTTAAAACCACATCATTTAAGACTTTGAATTTTGACATTTCCTCCTCTTCACAGTCTTTCAAATACTAGGCAACCTGTAGGGTTCCACTGTGTCTGTCATGTATTGTCCCTGTGTTACCTGAAAGCAGCCCCAGTGAACTTGTGAATTTGCTCAGTCATTTCACTGGCTACTGGGTGAGGAAGAAGTCGGATTTTCTCTCTTAAAATTCCTCGGTGAAATCATTGGATGGGCATGGTGTGTTTCTTTAATTTTCCTTTTGGTCAAAAATCTGACACAGCAAAGACTTTCAGTGGGTCTTGGTCTTTCAATAGGTTTAGTTTTTAAGTGTGTTTACTCTGACTGAAAACTGCCTTCCTGTAATATGCTCCTTCCTTTAGAACACAGTTCTTAAGTAGAGTTTGTTTAAATGTATAAAATAAGTTAACGCATTATATGCAGCGAGGTTTTGCATCAGAACCCTGAGTTCTCAATGTTGTGGCCAGTTTAAGTGTCACCTTTTACTTTTAAAGTAAAAGGTGTTTTAAAAGGTAAAACATCTTTTACCTGTTTTTTCTCTTACTTGCTTTTTTATTTTTGGGGTAAATGATATCTTTCTCAGGGAGGCCTTCCCTCAGCACCATGTTTAAAATGGCATCTCCTTCATTTGCTATTCCTTCTGTTTTATTTTTTTCTATAGAATTTGTTACTGTGTGAAAGCTATTTATTTTAATGTTTTATTTACCTGTGTACCCCTAGAATAATATCTATGGAGGTAGAGATTTTTGTCTGTTCCTTCTGTACCTACAGAATCTTGAGGATTATGGTGTCTGGCACATTGTAGGTGCACAATGACAGCTGAATTAACAACTTCAGGGAGAGTTTGTATTGTAGGATGGGGCTCGAGGTGTAGGGCAAGTCAATTTTTAGATTTGAGGTCATTAGCAGGAGATCCTCTTATGATGTGGGGGGAAAAACACATGTTTTAACATCAGACTGGATTTGAATCTGGTCTCTCCAACTTACCCTTTGACCTTGGTGTTAAATAATTTAACCTTTGAAAGATCAGTTTTTTCAGTGGTGAAGTAGGGGAAATAGTATCTTTTTAATGAGGATTAAATGTAATATCAAATATAATGCTCTGTAAATGTTAGTTTTTACTTTCTCCTTGCTTGCCAGCATTGGGGAAGTCTAAAAGCAACCTGAATTTACCAGTCTGTTTCTGGAGCCTTCTGGGGTCATTACTTTGATTCCTTTTGACAGATACATTCTTTTCAGCAGCTGTGTTGCCAGCATAACAATGACCTGTCCCTTTGATCAGTGTGGGGGACAGACACTTTGTCATCTCTCTTTTAATCCGTGTATCAGAACAACTCTTATGAGTTCTGGCTTTGAAATATATTTAGAGGAGTTTATAATTTCAAACAGTTTAGATGACATCAGCCCTTTCTTATAGTCCTCTGAGTTTGCTCAGCTTCCTCATTCCAATGTGGTGGGAACCATTCAGTTAAATTGATGTTTATGGTGTTTACACATAGTCATCCTAAGTTTCTTGCAAATCACGAAAGATCAGAGGGCTGCTAGGTCACTAGTTTGTCTTTGTCGATTTCTCTAATCCAAGCTTGTCCAGCCACATCCTGCAGGCTGCATGCAGCCTGTGAAGGCTTTGAATGTGGCCCAACACAAATTCATAAACTTTCTTAAAACATTGGCTGGGCATGGTGGCTCACGCCTGTAATCCTAGCACTTTAGGAGGCCGAGGCGGGTGGATCACCTGAGGCAGGAGTTCGAGACCAGCCTGACCAACATCTCTACTAAAAATACAAAAATTAGCTGGGCGCGGTGTCACGCGCCTATAATCCCAGCTACTCGGGAGGCTGAGGCGGGAGAATCACTTGAACCCAGGAGGCAGAGGTTGCGGTGAGCCAGGATCATGCCACTGCACTCCAGCCTGGGTGACAGAGTGAGACTCCATTTCCAAACACAAAAAACTGTGAGATTTTCTTGTTTTGCAATTTTTTTTTTTAAAGCGTAGCGGCTATTATTAGTGTTAGTGTATTTTATGTGTGGTGCAAGGCAGTTCTTCCGGTGTGGCCCAGGGAAGCCAGATACTGCTCCTTTAATTTTTATGGATTAACAAGGTGTTAATTCCTGTATCAGTTTCACTGATGTTTCTTCTGCTTGATGCGGGAACACTTGACAAGTTAGTTAAGGTAGATTGGTCCATAAATTTATGGGTTCTTTCATTTCCATGTCCTACGCAAGTCTGAGCAGGACCTGGAAAGCTGATTAAAAGGCCAGTGAGCACAGTGAGCTTAATTGTAAATTAAACGGATATTTAATACATTGAGAAGGTCCTCAAGCCTTTCAATCTTTCATTTTCATCCATGCTTGCTATTTGAATCTGATGGACTTGAAATTGACTGTTCTTCTTGTAAAAATGTTGGTTGGTTATTGCTGCCTTTCTCAAGCTTGGTTTTCATTGTGGATTTCTGCAGATAATTTTCGCACCAAAAAGTACAAAGTCATTAAGTGAAGGCAGTCAGGAAGGTAAGAGTACCCTGAGCTAGGAGGTTTGCTATAGCGCATGGGGTGGACCAGAGAATGAATGGGCATGGGCCCGGAGGTGGTTCAGTCAGTGTGGGAAAGCCACCTGCTTGTCAGCTTTCTACTGCGTTGTCCAGCAGAACACATTAAAGCTTGGGGCCTGCAACTGGTGTGGAGATGATTGCATTTAGGAGGCTGATGTAGATTTTTTTCCCTCTTAAGTGTGTGTTAACTGCTTTTTGGCAAAGTCTTGATCTGAGACATACACAGCTTGATCTGTGGCAGATCTGTGAGGATTTTAATATCGAGAGGGTTCTGTTATTTGAGTTAGGCATGACTAGGCTACCAAGGCATTGCTTTTCAGTCCAAACATTTGGTCATTTCAATTTATTGTTAGTGAGGCTTTTGTGATTTCTTAGAACACAGAGTTTGGGATTTTGTCTGTTTTTTGCATGTGTGAATGACACTTTATACTGTTGCTTATATTGCTGGTTAGTATGTGCCTTCATTTACCTATTGTGAGTAAGAAACTTCCTCAGATCAAATTACAGAAACAGAACCAAGTGACTATAGAAACAGTCACTTGGTTCTGTTTCTCTGACCCTTAAGAGGATGAGATCACTTTATACTCAAATTCAGGGTGTTTGGTAAAGGACCTACCATGCTGAGCATTTATAGCCTAGATGAAGTCCTGGCCCAATCTCCAAGTTCAACTTTTAAGAACACGCTATTCTTCATGTTCAGGAATTCAACCCTGGAAGCCTTCTCTAAATCTTAATGAGATTTTTATGAGAATTCATTTAGTGAAAATAACAATCAGGGAATCCAGCTATTAACTCTGAGGAGGAGGGTCATGCCTTTTAGTGGTTAGAGAGGCAAGCTGTAGCCTCCCTTCTCAGAGAAGGGGAATTGAGGAAGAGAGTTCTGGTGACCCTTGCAATCCTCCCGTCACTTTCCAGGCTCCCTAGTAAGACTGGAAGGAGTCCATGAGTAAACAGCATTTTGTGAGTTTGAGGGACTAGGTAAAAACGTACGTGAACATACAATGGTTTTGCTTTGATAACTTTTAAATATCCTGTTGGTTGTTGAAACTTCTGTGACAGTGAAACCTTTTGTCCTTATTTTTCAATTGGAAGATCTTTCTTCCCCACTTCAAAAGATGGAGTTTGGGATCAATCCCTGACCCCGCTTCATTCCTGAATCTCTTAGTGTATGGCATACAGCTGGGTATATGGTAATCTCAGGGACGGGATTGTACTCATAGAGCTATGCTTGCCACCTAGGACTTTAGGTGGCTTATGTATTTTTGATGAAAACTTTTGATTTTATTCTCATTTATTCCATTTCTGTTTCAGTGTCTTGGGTCATGAAACTTAATCCACAACAATCTCCCTTGTATGTGAGCAAATAATGAGATTTCTTTTCATTTTGTATTTATCTGTTCTGTTTACTTGTTATAATAAGCTCCCACTCTCATGTGATAGATTCTCAAGGAAAATTTTAACCATATATGCATGAATATATTGATGTAAGACACTTCAGAAATTGAGTTTGATTTAGTAAATACTAAATGGCTAATCTGTGCATGGAACTGAAAACAAATAATACCTGTAAGACTTGAGAGTTAATTTAGTCAGGGTGATAGTATGCGCATATGAAACAAATTGTCCTGCAAAACAGTACTGTAGCTTCTTATTTTTTACCTGCAGTGCATTCCTGTAAAAGTAGTGTGGAGATCCTCCTACTGCCATTGTGATTTACCTTATGTTGCAAGTAGGTGGAACTATGTCATTGGCAAGAGTGCTGTTTTCTTTAGACTCTGGGTGAAAGCTGATATATCATCTCCCTAAAGTGAGGGACTTTGAAGATAAAATTGATGAATGATTGAATCAAGGCTGGAAAAGGTTGGCTGTAGGTGACTATTCTTTATTATTGTAAGAGTGAATTAATTGAATTTGGGTGGTGAAAAGTGCCCGTTTGATGAGAAGCCAGCTTCGGGTTGTGGATGGTTAGAGCTATGAGAGGCCAGTAGTTGCTGGGTTGCTGTGATCTGGAGAGGGTGAGAAAATATATTTGTAATAGGACTTGATTCCGGCCTTGAAGAATATGGATCATTTAGTTGGACACAACGTCCCCAGAATTAGTTGAAGACCAAAGGCAAATGGTCAGGAATGGGAGGCAGTGAACACAGTGTTGGGTGAATAGTGGGGAGATGGTCAGTGGAAACTGGCCCACCCAAGTTTGTGTCAGGTAATAATGGGAGATAAGCCTGAAAAGATGGATAAAGCTCAGTTGTGAAGGAAGACAAAGGTGTGAGGGTTTTGTTTTGTGACCACCAAGGAGCTATTGATGGTGTTTAAGGATGCTTTTCCTTTTATGCATTTATACATAAATACATAAGTATACTTAACCATGCTGTATTAATAATAGTCATTTACCTTTCCAACATAAAATGTTCATGTAACTTCTGCGTGGCTGATTTTTATGTTAAATGTAACATGTCAAGAAATATATGTGTGTTTTTAGAAGTTGTCTTATGTGCTCATTTTCTTTCTAGACTACTTGGAAATAGTTTATGTTTACCAGCGGGTTTGCATATGAACTGAGTACCTTGGGTTATTTATTTTTATTTTTTTTGAGAGAACAGGTCTCGCGCTGTCATCCTCGTTGGAGTGCGGTGGAGCGATCATGGCTCGCTGCAGTGATCATAGCTCTCTGCAGCCTTGAAGTCCTGGGCTCAAGCAGTCCTGCTTCAGCCTCCCGAGTAACTGGAAGTACAGGTGCATGCCACCATGCCGAGCTAAATTCTCCCTTTAAAAGCGTGTGATTCTTTGTTTTTTCGTGTGTATACAGTTTTGCAATCACCATTGTCTGACCAAAACATTTTCATCACCCCCTCGAAAAAAGTGCCATACCCATTAGCAGTCACTCGCCATTCCCTGATCCTCTCAGCCTGTGACAACCACTTATATACTTCCTGTCTTTATTGACATACCTATTCTGGACAGTTCATATATATATAAAGTTCATGTATATATAAAATCATGCAATACATGGCCTTTTGTGACTGGCTTCTTTAATTTAGCATAATGTTTTCAAGATTCACCCATGTTAGAGCATGGATCAGTACCTTGTTCTTTTTATTTTGAATGACAGTCCAATGACTGGACATATCACATTTTACTTATCCATTCACCAGTTGATGGGCAATTGAGTTGTTTCCACTTTTGGTCTATTATGCATAATGCTGCTGTGAACAGCAAGTTCTGGTGAAGACATATGTTTTCATTTCTCTTGGGCACATACCTAAGAGTGGAATTTCTTGGGTGTATGATAACTGTATTTAACATTTTGAGAAATTGCAAAACTGTTTTCCACAGTGGCTGCACCATTTTACATTCCTACCAGCAGTGTATAAGGACTTCAGTGTTTCCATGTGCTTGCCAACACAGTTATCTGACTTTCTGATTTATAGGCACCCTAATGAGCGTGAAGTGATACCTCATTGTGGTTTTGATTGCATTTCCCAATGGCGAATGATTTTTAACATCTTTTTATGTGCTTATTGGCCATTTTTCTGTATCTTTGGAGAAGTGTCTGTACAGATCCTTTGCCCATTTTTAAATTGGGTTGTCTTATTGAATTGTAAGGGTTCTTTGTGTATTCTGACTACAGATCCCTTATCAGATACATGATTTGCAAAATTATCTCTCATTCTGTGGGATTCTCATTTCACTTTCTGGATGGTATCCTTTCAAGCAAAATTTTCTATTTTGGTAATGTTCTATTGTTGCTTGTTTTTTTTGGCATCATATCTAAGAACAATTCTTTGCATAACCCAAAGTTGCAGAGATTTACTCCTGTTTTCATCTAGGAATTTTATAGGTTTAGCTCTTACATTTAGGTATGTAATGCGAGAGTTCATTTTTGTGTATTTTGTAAGGGAAGAGTCCAACTTTTTTCTTTTGCATGTGGATCTGTAGTTGTTCCAGCACCATTTGTTGAAAAGACTATTCTTTCCCCGATTGAATTGTCTTGGGCATCCTTATTGAAACTGATCATAAACGTGAGGAATTTTTTCTGGACTCTGAATTCGATTCCTTTCATTTAGGTTGTCTTTGATTTCTTTCAACAGTGTTTTGTAGTTTTCATTGTATAAACTTGATACTTTCTTGCAATTTGTTGCTTATGATTTTATTCATTTTGATGGGATTGTTAATTTTGTTATCTTAATTGTTCAGTTTTTGATTGTTCATTGATATAGAAATATCACTGATTTTTGCATACTGATCTCTGAAACTATAGCCTTGTTTCAGAGGTCAATTATAAACTATAATCTGGCCTGTTTGTTTGCTTAGGTGGATGCCTTAGGATTTTCTGTGTACAGGATCAAGTAATTGGAGATTGTTTTCTTCCTTTCCAATCTGGATCTTTTATTTCTTTTTCTTGCCTAAAATTGCCTTGGGAATCTGTGGTGAGCGCAGACATCCTTGTCTTGTTACTGATTTTAAAGAGAAAGCATCCAAGTTTCACCATTAAGTATGATGTTGTTAGGTGTGGGTTTTTCACAGGTACCTTTTGTTAGATGAGGACGTTCCCTTCTATTCCTACTTTGAATGTTTTTATGATGAAAACATGTTGGATTTTGTCAGGTGATCTTTCTGTGTTGAGATGGCCATGTGGGTTTTTTTCCTTTCATTAATGTGATATATTAACATTGACTGAATTAAATAGTTTTTATTTATTTAAAGAGATGGGGCCTTGCTCTGTCACCCAGGCTGGAGTGCAGTGACATGATCATAGGTCACAGCATCGTGGAACTCCTGGGCTTAAGGGATCATCCCACCTCAGCCTCCTGAGCAGCCAGGACTACAGGTGTGCGCCACCATGCCTGGCTATTTATTTTGTGTTTATTGAGGCAGAGTATTCCATGACTCCCTGTAGCTGCGATCTCCTAGGCCCAAGTGATCTTCCCACCTCAGTCTTCTGAGTAGCTGGAACCACAGGCATGTGCAACCATGCCCAGCTATATTTTATTTATTTTTTGTAGAGACGAGATCTGACTATGCTGCCCAGGCTGGGCTCAAGTTATCCTTCCACCTCGGCCTCCCAAAGTGCCAGGATTACCGTATGAGCCTTCACGCCCGGCCTATCTTTATTTTTAGAGATAAGGTCTTGCTCTGTTGCCAGGCTACCTTGGTTGAATGTTAAGCCCACCTGGCATTCCTGAGGTAAGTATCATTTGATCGTGCTGCACAATCTTTTTTATATGTTGCTGGATTCATTTTAATAGTATTTTGAGGACTTTTGTGTCTATACATAGAGATATATTCTGTAGTTTTCTTGTGATGCCTTTGGTTTTGGTTATTAAAGGTTTTTGATTAGGGAACTGTTGTAAACAAGTAGTTGTGTTATGCAGAAGGATGGCTCCCCCAAATTTATTCACTTCTTAATCCCTAGAACCTGTGACTATTTACCTTACATGGCAAAAGGAACTCTTCATACTTCATTAAGTTAAGGATCTTAAGATGGGAGGTTATTCTGAAATATCTGAGTGTCCCAATGTAATTACAGGGGTTCTCATGAGAGAGAGAGGGAGTATCAGGAGAGGCAGTGGTCAGAGTCAGAGATTTGAGGATGCTACACTGCTGGCTTAGAACATGGAAGAAGGAGACCATGAGCCACGGAATGCAGCTCTGGAAGCTGGAAATGGCAAAAGAACACTTTCTCCACACAGAGACTCTAGAAGGAACACAGCCCTGTCAGCGCCTTGAATTTTAAACAAATGAAAGTCATTTCGGACTTCTGACTTCCAGAAATGATAATATGATAATAAATTTGTGTTGTCTTAAGCCACTGAGTTTGTGATAATCTGTTGTAACAGCAATGGGAAACTCATAGAATAGTAGTTTGGGAAAATTAGTGATAAAGGATAATCGGCAAGGAGAGGATAAGTGCAGTTGGATCAGTTTGAGTTCTCTGTATGTTTTACTGTCAGTGTTTTGTAACATTTTAGTTTTTCCTAAAACCAAAGGATTGATTGACCTTCAAAAGGCAGCTCCTTTTTGATGTCAGTCTGTAACCTTTTATCAAAGCAATATTTTCCCCAAATAGGGTTGACAAGACATTCTAAATTATCTCCTAATAAGTTGTTTTGACTTCGGATGTTGAAATTGCAGGCCCATCTCCCACCCATCTCTGTTTTCTCACCTTTTTTGTATGTTTTATAATAAGTCTTACATTGACTTATTATAATAAGTAAATTATCAGTGGTTATTGTATGTGTCTGTCTGTCCTTCCCTCTTTCCCCCAACCCCTCCCTCTCCTTCCCCACTGTGTGTGTGTGTGTGTCTCTCTCTGTGTGTGTAATTACAAAGAAGTTGTAAAGGCCTTTTAAAGTAGTTATGATGTGATTTCCCTTCCTTTTAAAAAATAAAATATGTTAAGCATAAGTAGTAACATCTTAGAGGGCAGATAGGTGGAGACTTTGACTTTCTACTTTATCTTTGAATCGTTTAAATGTTTACAGTGAGCATATTATTTGTATGATACATAGTAATTTTTGATGAAAACATTTTGAAGGCTGAAAAGAATGTCATGTCTTTTGAGAATAAACCTATCTTTGTGCTAATTAACACTGGAGGTCAGCCGAGGCTTTATAATAAAATATTGGATTCCAAACACTTATGAAAGTGGCTAGTTGAAGAATATAATTTGCTTTGAAACATATCTTGAAATGCAATTACATTTCTAATAATGAAAGGTGTGGTTTTAGTAATAAATGAAAATAAAATATCCCATTATTATCCCTTCATAGAAAACAAATACAACCCTAAATGACATTTTAATTAACCAGTGATTTTCCTCTAAAGCTGAGATGTTTTTTTAAGACCTAGGTAGGATTGGCAAATAGTGTACAGAAATCTGGACATCATTTGAAGATAATTGTTTGGGTGGGATAGAGGCATAGAGTACTGTTTTACTATGTTCATTTTTATTAATGAAACTGTGAATTTAGACCAAGTAGTGATTTCAGAGTGGAAGATGGAACAGGATGTTTAGTGGGTTTTGTATACTATTTTTGTAAAAGGTTTTGATGCAGAATCTTTCATAAAATGAAATCTTTTTTCAACATGCCTGTTATTTACTTTTAGAATTCATGGAAAGGGTTCTTGTCTGAAGAACTACAAACCTGTATTGACTCCAAATTTGACTCAGCTCTTTTATATTTTCCTTTTCTTTCTCACTGATAAGGGAAGGTACTTTATAAAGTAGATTCTTCATTAAAAAAGAAAAAAAGACTATATTTACCTGGTCAGAAGTTGTTTTAGGTTTAAAGAAAAAAATTGTAGCCCAGGTTACAACAGATGGTCTGATAGTTATAATGTGTTCCGTCTTGTTTGTTTGTTTGTTTGTTTGTTTTTGTTTTGAGACAGAGTCTCACTCTTTTGTCCAGACTGAAGTGCAGTGGCACAATCACAGCTTAGTGTAGGCTTGACCTCCCAGGCTCAAGTGATCCTTCTACTTCAGCCTCCGGGAAGCTTGAGCTTCCCTTCTTCTAACCTTTGATGAAAGTGTGGTCTCTCTCTGGGCTGGTGGTGGTGAACTGAAATTCAAGGGGTGGTATCTGTGCCAAGAGGCCTTTAGTCCAAAGGAAACAGAAAGTGGAGGATAGACCAAGTATATGTATATGTGTATATATATATATAGTTCTTGAGAAACAGATCTTTTGTTTTGAATGAGGAATGTCAGCAGTGGAGGGTGGATAGGGCAACCCATACAGCATTTGGTAAGGAGATAAGCCGACATCTTTCTGAGGGGCAGTTTGGAATCTTTACAAGGCCATGGGGAGGCATTTAGTCCATGACAACTGAGTCTCTAGGACTAATTTGCTTAGGTGGGTTTTCGAGTCTGATTCATTCTTTCTCCGCTTGCTGATGAAGGTGGGTGCCAGGGGTTATGGTAGTCCCATGTTATATCTAGAACTTGGGCTAGTTTTTTAACAACATGTGCAGTGAAATGAGTCCCATGTCTGAATCAACGTCTTCTATTAATCCAAACCTGGGTATAATATTTTCAGTTAATGGCTTGACTACATTACTAGCAGTTGCACTTGAAAAGGTAGTAGCTTCTACCCAATGAGTAAGGTGATCTATCACTAGTAAATATTTTAAGTGACCGATTGGGGGCATTTTTGTGTAATCAATTTGGACACTTTGGAACAGCCTTAATCCTGGATTTCTCCCTCCAACAGATGGCTTTCTGAGGGTCTGCTTATTAGTCTTCTTACATTCTAGGCGACTATCTGTAACTTGTCTTTCCAGAGTATAAATTCCTATACATCTGTAGACCCCGAGGACTGCATCACACATAGCTTGAAGTCCCTAAGGAGTCCCTTGATGCAGATGAGAGAGAATTTCCCTCACGCGGGGTTTGGATAACATTTCTTTTTGGTCTGGTGACACCCATTTCCCTTCTGAATTTTCTTTGCCTCCTCTTTTTATTAATTTTTCCTTTTCAGCGGGAGAAAAGATGGGGACTGCAGTCAGGGGAGGAAGGCAAGGGCCTAAGTGAAAAACAGGTGTTTTCAGAGGAAATGCCAGCTTGTTTGCCTATTTAATCTGCTAGGTTATTCCTTCCGCTTTGAAAAGAAACACATTTCTGATGTCCTGGAGCATGGACAATAGCTATTTCTTTTTTTTTTTTTTTTGGAGATGGAATCTCGCTCTGTCACCCAGGCTGGAGTGCAGTGGCCGGATCTCAGCTCACTGCAAGCTCCGCCTCCCGGGTTTACACCATTCTCCTGCCTCAGCCTCCCAAGTAGCTGGGACTACAGGGGCCTGCCACCTCGCCCGGCTAGTTTTTTGTATTTTTTAGTAGAGACGGGGTTTCACCATGTTAGCCAGGATGGTCTCGATCTCCTGACCTTGTGATCCACCCATCTCAGCCTCCCAAAGTGCTGGGATTACAGGCTTGAGCCACTGCACCCTGCCTTAATAGCTATTTCTTTTGGCAGCTGGAGGTTATCTAATACTTGGGTGATTAATTCTTTGTGGACCAGGTCTTGGCCTTTGCTATTAATAAGACCTCGTTCAGTCCAAATTTTTCCAAAGCTGTGAGCTACCCCAAAGGTGTACTTGGAATCAGTATAAATAGTCCCTTTTTGGTTTTGCAAGTGCTTTAAGGCTTGATTTAATGCAAACAGGTCACATGTTTGGGCAGACCAATTATTGGGCAGTCTTCCTGACTTGACTTCTTCAAGTGCCTCACCATCGACTACTGAGTACCTATCGACTACTGAGTACATACACTATTATGCCTTTTTCCTTCAATTACTTGGGAAGAGCCATCTATAAATAAGTGCTGCCCTGTTTTGTAAGGGGTCTCTCTTAAATCAGGCCTAACTTTTGTATGATAATCAATTAAATCCTAGCACTCGTGCTCAGGTCTCTTTAGATTAGGATCTCCAGTCAGGAAACCTGCTGGGTTAAGTGAATTATCAGTGGTTAGTGTTAAATCATCTCTTTCTAACAGGATAGCTTCACACTTTAAAATTCTCAAGTCAGTAAGCCACCTTCTTGCCTTTTGATTTAAGATCGTTCTAACCTGATGGGGCATGCTTACAACTAACTTTCCCCCCAAAGGTTAGTTTTCTGCTTTCTTCAGTTCACAAGGTGGTAGTTGCAATGGATTGAAACATTCAGGCCATCCACAGGTTATAGGATCTAAAACTTTTGATAGGAAAGCCATGGGTTGCTGGTGACCTCCATGTTCTTGGGTAAGGACCCCTAAAGCTACCCCCTTGTTTATGTTAACAGAAAGGTGAAATGGCTTCTCTAGGGAAGGCAAAGCTAAAACAGGGGCAGTTATAAGCAGCTGTTTTAGCTCCTCAACCTGGTGGACTTCAGAAGTCCACAGGCGAGGGTCAGGCTTTTCTTGGGTAGGTTTTAGGTAGAGAGGCTTTGTGAGTAGTGCATATGAGTCAATCCATAAACGGCAATGTCCAGCTATCCCTAGGAATTTTCTGAGTTCTTGTTTAGTCTTAGGCAAAGGTATGGATACAATCCCTTCTACTCTCTTGGGGCCTATCTTTCGTTTGCCCTTACTTATTGAGTGTCCTAGGTATTTAACTTCAGGCTCTACAAACTGAAGCTTTCCCTTTGAAACCCATAGCCCTTCTCCTTGCAAATGGTTAAGGATATGGATGGAGAAAGCAGATACCTTTTCTATAGCCTAATGAGATATTAATAGGTCATCTATGTACTGGAACAGACATATACATTTTGATATAAACTTGTTCTAACACTTGATCTAGAATTTGACCAAAAAGATTAGGGGAATCTGTGAAGCCTTGAGGTAGAACTGTCTATCAATACTGTTGCTTTCATCCAGAATGGGGATCTTCCCATTCAAAAGCAGAAATGTCTCAGCTGTCCTCAGGCAAGGAGCATGCTCAAAAGGCATCTTTTAAATCTATTACTGTAAACCATTGATGTTCATATGCATATGGAATTTTACTGAGAATGGTTTAAGGATTAGGGACAAGAGGGTGGGTAGTTTGGACTGTCTGGGTCATGGCCCAGAGGTCTTAACGCTACTTGATATGACCTATCTGGTTTCTTCACAGGCAGTATTGGGGTGTTATAAGGGGACATACAGGGTTCAAGGAGCCCACTCTTGATGAGGCTTTCAATGACAGGTTTTAGGCCTATTCTGCCTTCTAAAGGAATAGGATATTGCTTTCTTCTTACTATTTCTCCAGGATTTTTAAACTTTATATGTATAGGGGGAATTCGGAGTTTTCCCCAGTTTCCTTCCCTTGCCCAAACATCAGGATGAATGTATGTTTCGTCTGCAGTGGTGAGCAGGTTTAGTGAAGTGTAGAATCCTTCTGAGACAACAGGTAAACCTATACCTAATTTTAACATTAAGTCTCTTCTGAATAGATTAGTTCCTGCCTCTGGAATTAACAAAAATTCAACATTAGCTGAGCAGTTTTTACATCTAATTTCTGTTTCTTCTAAACTTTTTACTTTGATTCCCTCTCCGTTTACCCCTGAGACTACAGGTTCCTTTGAGAATCAGGCTATATTGTAGGGGAAGGTAACAGACAGAGGAGCAGTTGCTCCTGAGTCTACTAAAAAGGTCATAAGTTCAGATTTGGGTCCCACCTCTAAATTTATTAAGGGCTCTTGGTGGGATTCAAGGTAAAAGAGACAGAGCCCCTAACCCCCCATTCCTCCTCAAAGGTCATAAGTGGGACAACTTCTCTTTCTGGTTTTAATTCATGACAGTACCTCTTGAAGTGGCCTACTTTCTCACAATTGAAGCATTCATTCTGTCTCCTCTCTCTAGTTTTGTGTTTCTTGGCTTTGCCTCCTTATGTTCTTCATATGGCTTAGGAAGTGGGGGCCTAGGATCTTTATAGGTTTTGGCTCTCGGGAGGCTTTGTTTGGGAGTGTATGGGTCTCCTGGCAATGGAGAGTAATACTGGTGTGTTTTATCCTTTGGGGCCCCCTGTTGGAAGGTGGATAACATAATTTTCATTTTTTGTCTTTGCTTCTCCTTGTTCCTCCTTACATACACTTTCTGAGCTTCTCTAAGAAAGTTCGTTCATGGGACGGTCCTTCCAGTTTTCTATTTTTGTAATTTCCTTGTGTTTTCTGGCTGTTAGTAACGAAATGAAGCTTTAACATTCCCTGCCCTAGAGGATCTTCTAAATCTTGGTCAGTGTATTTTCTCATTTGTTCTTTCAATCTGTCTAAAAATTCCATAGGCCCTTCATCTTTCCTTTGTTGTATGTCGAATGCTCGAGTAAGATTTTGGGTTTGGAGTACTGACTCCCGAATCCCTTTTTGTTACCATTTCCCTAAGGTCTTGCATATCCTCTCGGTGGGCTGCGTTACTATTGTCCCACCGGGGTCTTGGTTGGGGAATTTTTGATCTGCTGCATGAACTTTTTTGCCAGAAGGGTGTTCATGTTCCCAGGCTACCATAGCAACCCTACGGATCATGCTGCTTTCTTTCCCTGAGAGGAAGATGCCTAGGATGGACATTAACTCAGCACAAGTATATAACTATGGTCCTAGAAATTGGTTAATTTGATCTGTTACTCCATATGAGTCATCTAATAGTGTGGCTTGAGCTCTGTTTTTAGGTTTCGGACCTCTGAGCTGGTTAAAGGAGCATTTACAAAGCCAATGCTGGCTCCTCCTCCTAGGGATACCTCTCTTAAGGGGAAGAGAGATGGAGCTGATTCTTCCAAGTTAGAGGGGAAGGGAAAGTCCTGAATAGCCTTTTTACATTGCTCTATCTCATGTTGAAGTCCTTTCAGGGAAGGGTACTTAGGCTGGCAGTGAGCAGGCTCTTGGGACGATTCCCAAGAGGCAGGGTTATAAGTAGGGGGAATGATGTGGGTAGGAGAAGGGTCTATGACAACTGCCTCTGCTTGAGGGGGAGGGAGGTTAGGGTTAGGGGTATTGGATGGGGGAAGGTGGTAGAGGAGGTTCCATGTGTTGGTGAGCTGTCTAGGAATAGGGACCTTATCTTTCTCAGAGGAGTTAGTGACTTGCTCCCTCCAATCTTTAGAGGATAAAGAAGGACAGGTCCTTGTCACCAACATAGAGAATAGTCTGTTTCCTCCTAGAAATAGACTATGCGCTCTTGTCATTTACATGTCCTATTAAAAGCTGACAAATCCAATCCTCATCTGACCCAAACTTTGGCCACAAGACTGAGGGCTTGAGGATTGGTTCCTGAGTCCAAATGAAACAACAATATTTTATCATTGGCTGCTTTTTGTTGTATTTAGTCCTTTCATTCTCTTTCCAGTATTTTAGCATAAGCCCTAGGGGACTATCAGGAGGAATGTTAGTATTGCTAGCTTTATTCTTTTTATCCCCTACCTTACTTGGGGTATTTCCCATCTTAAAAAGGGTTTGGGGTGAGGCTTCATTTCTCCTATTAGAAATTTCTTGCCTTCCCAGTTACCAGAGGTTTGTGTGTGGCTCAACCTCCCCTACTGGAGATTTCTAACCTTTCCTTTCCTTTCCTAGAGGCTCAACCCCCCTGCTGGAGGTTTCTTGCACTTTTCTCCTTTCACTTTGTCCTTCCCTGGCTGCTTCCCTTGTGGGAACGTTGGGTTCCTCTTAGCAATGGCGGGTTCAGTAGAAACCCCTGACCCGGGCTGCTTTACAGAAGGGCCACCTTAAGCAGTAGAAGGTGACCACAGAACCGCAGATCTGGACTGAACACTTGCTTCTCACTCAGTTCTGAATTTCAACACACACTTTCAATCTCCAAGATATCCCAACCACCAAGGAACTATTTTGTTGCTCTTGTGACGTTTCTTTGGTCTGTGCACATGGTTACCTGGTCTCTGCGGTATGTGAGGATCCTTTTCTCTAAGTTGTTGGTCTGTTCATTTCCACATTGCTGAGAGTCCGGGTTTATTCATCACACTGGGTGAGTCCTGATCTCTCACCATGAGGCCACCTCAATGAGGCAGTGGGGCACCTGTCCTCACTAGAGGTGACCAGAGACCCTTTCCCTAGAGGAGAACGGGAATCCCGGACAAGCCCCCAGATTGTTAGAAACAAATGATCAGTGCCGCAAGGAAGAACCAGCACTCAGGCAAAAATGATTTTCTCAGCAAGACAACTTCTGCAAACGAGTGCTCCTTGGGTTAGTCACAATTGCAAGAGCACACCGAGTGGGTTCTCTCTAGAGCAGGGGTTTTTATCCCTAATGTAGTCCCTACTTCTGTGTCATTCCCCCATGGGCTGGGGTCGGACCACATGATCTAATCGGACCTGATTTGCTATCACGAGTATTTTCCCTAATAAGGAAGGGAGAGGGAATGTGAGTTACAGGTTGAGACTGACGGGACGAGTTGTTTACAAGGCAGGTAACTGAGCAGATAACTAAGCAGGTAAGTAGGCGTGAGAAGGTACAGAGAAATTGTTCTTAGGAACAAAGAACAAGGAAGTTGAACAAGTTAAAGAACTTGAAGAACTTACTGTACCTAATAAGTTTTTTTTTGGTTGACTAATTAAATGTCTATTCATTTTTGCCAAAAAGTGCCTACCCCAATGACAAGATACTAAATTTTAGAAAATGTTGGAGCTCTCTCTGAATCTAGGAGGAAGTGAATAGTTTAGCTTTTATTTAGTAGTTAGGACCTTAAGTAAATCACTTTTTTTACTGTGTTTCTGTATAAAATAGATAATATTTTTTGCCCTGCAAGAGAACATACAGAGGAAAGCTCTTTGGCAACGATACTGTGCCCTATGAATAAAAAAGTAATGATGTCATTTGTGGCTCAATAACACTTTGTTTTGAGAATGCTTTATAACAGCTTTTCATGGGAAATAAATCTATGCTGTTAACTTCATCTTGCATTTTTCTCATTTTTGCTATGATTAAAAAGTAGTCCACTCAAACTTGTAAAAAGGAAATAAACCTTGACTCAGGAGCCTAGGACTTTTTCTTTGGTTTACCCTCCTGGGACAGATTACCTTTCCAAATTTAATTTGTGGAGGAGCATTGGGAAATATCAGAACTGTCGTATTAAGCACCTAAGTGGTACTTTTAATAGAGGAGTTATTCAGAAATTATATTAGGCAGATAGAGAGGGTAAGGAGTCCTCAGTAAGGCTTTCCCTTTTAATAGAAACAACTCCTGAAACATTTCTCTTCTTTTCTTTTTTTTGGAGATGGAGTCTCACTCTGTCGACCAGGCTTTAGTGCAGTGATGTGATCTCAGCTCACTGCAACCTCTTCCTCCCAGGTACAGTTGCATCTCCTGCCTCAGCCTCCTGAGTAGCTGGGATTCCACGCTGCCAAGCTTTAATATGCAAATGGCAGCACTTGGAAACTGAGTCCATTCAACATGAAAATTCCCGCCCTCTTCTTCTAGTCACCACCTCAAGGTGACACCTCCAGAAGACCCTGTGTGCAGGACAATATAGTGACCTACATTTGCAAATTAAAAGGCTAGGGTGGGAGGGCCACATTTTTCTTGGGCTACATGAATGACATGCCTGGTCAAACCGATTCCCTGGGCCCTGTGCAAATCAGACACCACCTCCTTCAGCCTCCCAATATAACCAAGTACTTTTCTGCTGCACACAGGGCTTTTTCTCTGTTCGGAGCCCTGCTTTCTCTGTACAGGGGGGAGCCTTTCTTCTTTCTTGCCTATTAAACTTTCTGCTCCTTAAAACCACTCCTCTGCATCCATGTTGTTTAACTGGTGTGAGCTGAAGGACCCCGATGTTTCTCCAGTCATCAGAGCCATATCACTTTCAGTCCAGAGGAATCATTGTTTCATTTATCTGACCGATTTATAATACAGGGTCAAATTCATAGTGGTTGTCTATCCTCCCTCATCCCCATTTTTGTACCCTTCCTTGAAAGGAACATATATATGAAGAAGATACAGGTTTCCCTTTTGTGAATAGTATATCCCTTAGTATCTTGATTTTTTTCTTAGTGTGGGGGGCACAGTTAAACTTACTTAGACTTTATAAAGGGCAGTATTTGATACATACTGTCAGCTAGTTGAGGAGTAGGGAATTGAGTTGACTGGAGATAGTCACTGCCAAATGTAAAGCATGACTGGAGAACCAGAGTGATGAAGCCAGGGTCCCTCTCTTCAGATCCTTTGTAACAGTGTTATGTGATCTCTTCTAGAAGATCATCCTGAAAGATAATGCAACTCGGAACCTAGGAAACCATCCAGCGGGTTTCTGCAGGTTAGGTGGTTCAAATCCTCTTCAGCATGTTGGTTTTCTCTGCCTCAGTTTGCTTACAATGATGTTCTCAGTAGCTGTAATTGCTGTCTGTCTTTGAATACTTAAGCATTTTTTTAGCCCACACGGGTATGTGTGCATTTTTATTTTACCAAGTGTTAAAACTTGACCCTCCTTTTGTGGGCTCTGGGTTAGCAACTTGGTTGTTTAGTTGTAAAATGATTAGCAGGGAAAAATGTGTGTCTGTGTCTGTATTTTAAGTTGATTTTGTTGTCAGAGCACTTAGAATTTTATATGGAAATTCTGTCAGTTTACTTGATTCTCCACCCCACATTTATTGAAGAGCAAAGTTTGAAAGTAATGTGTCCCATAACCAGCCTTCAGAAGAATCACAACTGCTTTATCTCTGAACTTTCAAGAAGTTTGTGCATCAATTTTCAAATAATACGAAATCCCTGAAGATAGCTATGTCCTACATTTGGAAAGATACAAAAACTGAACATTCTAGCAAGCAGTTTTGCTTGCTGATGCTTGAGATAGAGCCACACCTTGGTCTCAGTGGCTTTGTGGAGAAAAATAGATACAGAAAGTTATTTCTAAATAAGACCAAAAAATTCTTTTCTTAAGCAGTGACAGGTAAAGAGGTTGTCTTGGCTAACCTTGAATTGTGTTGCCCTTGATTAAGACAGTTGTATGGTGGGGATGGTAGTGGTGATAACCTTGTTTGAAATTTGTCTGCTTATAGTAACCTTGGTGGTGGCTGTCACAGACAACTTCATCCTCACAGGCCTTAAAATTACTATAAAACTAATAGAATGGAGGAGAAACAAAGGACCTGAATACTTAGATGCTTAGATAATTGTTCTGTGTTTTCATAACTGGTGAAAAAGAGCAGTATTAAAAGCAATTACACATTCTATGTAAGGAACACTGCCTGAATTTATATTGTGATTTTTGAGCACCATTCACTGTTTAAAAGCTGGCATATTGTAGGTCATACTTTAAAGACAAATAGAACACTTATCTTTTCAAAATGGATCTAAAGCTTAACCTTATCAAAATTACAAAATTTAAAGCATGTGATTGAAAAATATTAATGCATAGGTTTAAATATTGGTCATCATTTTAAATGTCTTTCAAAATAGATTGACTCTTAAACTGAACAAATTTTGAACACTATGTAGAATTTGTGCTGAAGGTTAAATTTCCTGGGGTGATGGCTATTTTATAATATGGAAAGCAAAACCTTCTTAAGAAATTTAGCAATTTTTTAGGCAAAACTAGAAAATATTACCTATATAATTCTACCACTCAGAAGGTGCCACTATCAGAAATTTGTATCTTTCCAAGTCATCTGCTCATCTCTTTTCTCCTATGCTTGTGTATGTTTCCTCTCCCTTAAAAATCAGATTTTTGTTTGTAATCTGCTTTTTCACTCAACAATATTGTAGATCCATGTCATAACTTACTTCTCTACATTGCCTTCAGTTATTGTGTGCTTTCTGTTGGATGACTGTACCATGTAGTCAGTCATGTTTCCTGGTACTGAATACACAGGGGTATGTGTGTGTGTGCGTGTGCGTGTGTGTGCGTATTTTTTTCTAACTTAACTAATGCTTTAGACATCAATAGGTAGACCTAAATCCTTGAAACCTTCCACGTGGTGACTTTCAATTCTCATTGCTGAATTTGTTTCCAGAGATGGAAGAAATTATATTGTATGTGAACTCCCCCCCTCCACCTTTTTTTTGAGACGAAGTCTTGTTCTTGTCTCCCAGGCTGGAGTGCAATGGTGTGATCACAGCTCACTGCAACCTCCGCCTCCCGAGTTCAAGTGATTCTCCTGCCTCGGCCTCCCAAGTAGCTGGGATTACAGGTGCGTGCCACCATGCCTGGCTAATTTTTGTATTTTTAGTAGAGACGGGGTTTCACCATGTTGGCCAGGCTGGTCTCGAACTCCTGACTTCAGGTGATTTTCCCACCTCAGCCTCCCAAAGTGTTGGGATTACAGGCATGAGCCTCTGTGCCCAGCCTTTTTTTCTTCTCAGTACCAGCTTTTATTTATCAGATTGGTAAAAATGTTAAAAAGTGTGCAATGAAATGGGCATTCTTACAGTCATGGCAAAAAATATAATTATCTTTGACTTTCCAGAAAGTAGTTTGGCTTTCTAGAAACTTGTCTGAACTCTCCCTGATTAGGCAGGATGAATTCTGACTGCCCCAAGGTGGCCAGCCTTGTCCCTGTGATTCCAGATCTCCCAGAAAGAGAGGTCTAGTCTCAGGGAAAACCCAGATTTGCTTGGCTTAGCCCACCTGGCAACTAATCACTGGAAATGGGGTGGGCTGGTAGAGTCCTTTGCTCAGGTTTTGTGTTGAGAGAGAGGTGGAAGGATGGGAAGGAGGTAGCAAAACTGGCCTCATTGAAACTATGTAAGTTAATATAGAATGGCAAAGGGATGCTTCCTCCAAGGAAGAAAGAAATTCTAGGGAAGGAAGGACACTGGAAGGGAAGGCAACAGTTCTCAAAGTTTTGGGGTCAGGATTCCTTTACACTCTTAAAAATATATTGAGGGCCCAAGGAGCTTTGGTTTATGTAGGGCATATCTATTGGTATTTATCACTAGAAATTAAATCAGAAATATTTAAAATATTCTTTAAAAGCTCACCACATATTGTTATAGATGCTTTTATGAAAAGAAAATTTCTAAACCCAAAGTAGTACAGTCTTGCATCTTTTGCAAATTTCTTTGATGTTTGATATGCCATTTGTGTCTGCATTCAATTTATTGTGTGATATTTGCTTGAAAAAATGTGAACAAAGGCCAGTCTCATACAGATAACCATTTTAGATCATTGTGGATGTATATGTATATATTTTTGAGATGGAGTCTTGCCCTGTCACCCAGTCTAGAATGCAGTGTGTGATCATGGCTCACTGCAGCCTCAGTGTCCGGGGACTTGGGTGATCCTCCCACCTCAGCCTCCAGAGTAGTTGGGACTACAGGTGTGTACCACCACACCTGGCTAACTTTTTGTATTTTTTTATAGAGACAGGGTTTTGCCATGTTGCCTAGGCTTCTTTTTTGATACTCCATCGAAGCTTGGTTTTTCTTGAACTTTGGATCTTTCACCCTTGCATGATATTATAACATCAGGCCTTGGTCATTTATAAAAAAATGGTTCACTGAGATCTTCTACATGTTGATACAATTGATTGTACAGTATCAAAATACATTAATCAGTACCAACATCAATCTCATCAGAATACTTTTGGAAAGCGATGGTGGGTATAAGTTTTCTAAAATTCTATTTTTTTGTTCAAAAGCTTGAATTTTATTAGCAATTTTATTATGGCCTGTTTTCCTTGAAATGACAGAATCTGATTTTTTAGAAAATGTCTGCCAGAAACTCAAGTTGAAATAACATTGTTTGCCAGTCATCCTTTCAAGTCAAAATGGTTTTCCATTAAAGTGGTTAATTCACTTCATGACTTAGTCACTCAAGGGTTTTTTTCTCAGGCAGCCTGTAGGAATGCTCATGTATGCTTCCCATTTCAGCATTTGAAATATTAAGAAGATATATTCAAGGATTAAGATGTAAAATATTCACTGCTTCATCATAAACTTTTTTTTTTTTTTTTTTTTATTTTTGAGACAGGGCCTTGTTCTGTCACCCAGGCTGAAGTGCAGTAGTGTGATCACAGCTCACTGCAGCCTCAACTTTCTGGGCTCAGTCAATCCTTCTGCCTCAGCCTTCCAAGTATCTGGGACTACAGGCCTGCAGCCACTGTGTTCAGCTAATTTTTGTATTTTTTGTGGAGATGGGGTTTCACCAGGCTGCCTAGGCAGGTCTTGACCTCCTGGGCTCAAGTGATCCCCCTGCCTGGGCCTTCCAAAGTGCTGGAATTATAGACATGAGCCAAAATTCCCAGCCTTATCATAGACGTTCTTAAATGGAACTGGCCTTTTATTGCTCTTCCTTTTTCTTTTTCTTTTTGGAGATGGAGTTTTGCTCTGTTGCCCAGTCTGGAGTTACATAGGCACGATTTCAGCTCAAGGCAACCTCTGCCTCCCAGGTTCAAGTGATTCTCCTGCCTCAGCCTCCCAAATAGCTGGGACTACAGGCACGCACCACCACACCGAGCTAATTTTTATATTTTTAGTAGAGATGGGGTTTCACCACGTTGGCCAAGCTGGTCTCAAACTCCTGACCTCAAGTAATCCGTCTGCCTCAGCCTCCCAAAGCACTGGGATTACAGGCGTGAGCCACCCTGCCCCGCCTGCCCTTCCTTTTTAAACATTTCCTGTGCATGGTGAAGAATACCATGACTACTAGTAGTTTGGTGTTACTGCTTTTGTTTGTGCTAAAGTACCAGTATTTTTACCCACCATTGTATTTGCATGCTTACAGCTAATGTCACCATGTTATTATTCCTGTCACAATAGTTTGGACCTGGGGGTCTGAGGGCCACACTTTGGGAACCACTGAAATAGGTACTTAGACCTACTATATATCGTATCTTTTCATCTTCAAAGGTTTTAAAAACTTGATTTCAGTTAATTTTTTTTTTTTGTAATTTTTAAAATATGGTTTTGAGGGGTTTCAGTCCAGAGCAACAACACGTATTTTATTTTGCTTATGCTGAAGTTTACTAGACAAATACTAACCTAACAGAATGAGGTCCTAAATCTAACTGCAATTTCGTTAGCCAAAATAAAAAAGCCCCAAAATCAAAAGCGTAAAAATGGTCCATATGGTGTATTCTCAGTGTATGCTGAAGTATTTATAGAAGAAAATGCAATACTCAGTAAGTGGTGTTCTTTAAGAGTAGGATTGGCTGGGCGCGGTGGCTCACGCCTGTAATCCCGACACTTTGGAAGGCTGAGGTGGGCGGATCATCTGAGATTGGGAGTTCTAGACCAGCCTGACCAACATGGAGAAACCCCATCTCTACTAAAAATACAAAATTAGCCGGGCGTGATGGCACATGTGTGTAATCCCAGCTACTCAGGAAGGCTGAAGCAGGAGAATTGCTTGAACCTGGGAGGTGCAGGTTGTGGTTAGCTGAGATCGTGCCACTGCACTCCAGCCTGGGCAACAAGAGTGAAACTCGGTCTGAAAAAAAACCAAACAAAGAAAAAAAAGAATAGGATTAAGTCTGAAGACTTTCTTTTAGCCTGTAAAGAGATTTGGAACACAGTAAGAGAGGAATGAGAAGAATGATAATAGTAAAATAAATCATTATTGAAGAGATATACTGTTAATGATGTTCTCCTTCAATACAACTTTTTTTTTCTTTTTCTTTGATTTTATTTATTTATTTATTTTTGAGACAGAATCTTTATCTATCGCCACGCTGGAGTACAGTGGCACATCTCAGCTCACTGAAACCTCTGCCTCCCGGGTTCAAGCAGTTCCCCTGCCTCAGCCTCCTGAGTAGCTGAAACTACAGGCGTGCACCAGCACACCTGGCTATTATTTTTTTAAATTTTAGTAGAGACGGAGTTTCACCATGTTGGCCAGGATGGTCTCGATCTCCTGACCTTGTGGTCCACCCGCCTTGGGCTCCCAAGGTGCCAGGATTGCAGGCATGAGGGACCATGCCCAGCCATCTGGTTTTTCTTTTTCTTTCTTTGTTTTTTGAGATGGAGTCTTGCTCGGTTGCCAGGCTGGAGTGCAGTGGCGTGACCTCGGCTCACTGCATGCTCTGCCTCCTGGCTTCATGCCATTCTTCTGCCTCAGCCTCCCTAGTAGCTGGGACTGCAGGTGCCCGGCACCATGCCCAGCGAATTTTTTTGTATTTCTTTTTTAGTAGAGACGGGGTTTCATCCTGTTAGCCAGGATGGTCTCGATCTCCTGACCTCGTTATCCGCCCCCCTCAGCCTCCCAAAGTGCTGGGATTACAGGCGTGAGCCACCGCGCCTGGCCCATCTTGTTTTTCTTAAAAGTTGTTTGTGCAAAGTTGTTTTCCATGACTTGAACCTAGTTATTCTGAAGCTAATAAATAATAATACTGGCTTTTCCCCAATTTATAATAGAAAACAGTACAACGTAACAGAGGGAATGTTTGTTAGTGGGTGAAAGCACATATTGCTTAGTTCATTAGCTTTTTAAAAAAAAATCACATGTAATTGTATTCCAAAAATATTATGTATAGTAATGGCATTTATTGGTATTACTTGGTTCATGTGATAGAATAAAATGTTAGAATTTTATGGTGTTTAAATTACTTATCTATTGCTCTGTAACACATTTAGCAGCTTAAAACAATAAATGTTATCTCACAGTTTCTGTGGGTCAGGAGTCTGTGCAGTTTACCTTGGATTCACTGGCTTGGCCCCTCACCAGGCAGTGAAGGTGTTGGTGGCAGCTGTGATCATCCCAAGGCAGGATAGGGAGAGAATCCATCTCCAAGCTCACGTTGGCAGGATTCATCTCAGAGGTGTTGGACTGGGCCTCCTTTTCTAGATGGCTACTGGTCAGAGGTCTTTTGCAATACCTTGCCATGTGGGCCTCTCCATAGGGCACCTCATCACATGGTAACTGGCTTCCATCAGAGGGAGCAATGGAGAGAACAGGAGAAGGGTGACCAAGGCAGGCATCATAGTCTCCTTGTAGCCTCACCTCAGAAGAGATGTTGTTACTTTTGCTGTATTCTCTTTGTTAGAAGTGAGTCACTAGGTCCAGGGTTGGAAGTTTTACAAGGGTGTGAATGGCAGGAGGTGAGGGTGATCGGGCCCATTTAGAGGCTGCCTGCCAGTGTTGAAGAAAATTGTTGACTTCTATGAGCTGTAGCAGCAGACAGTGCTATGCAAGGAGAATGGTTGTCTCAGAAGTCCAGCGCCTCATATGGGTTTTAATGTGTTGCCTTTTCCCCCTGATACATTTTGTTTAAATCCATGGTCATCTTGCCACTTAGTGGTGTGATTTAATTGCATATTTGAGTTAGTCTGTACGTAAACGTTTAACACAGGTGTCTCTGTGCTAAACAGGAATCCTATTCATCTTCTTCACCACTATGGTTTGTGGCCTCTGATGAGCCAAATCTGATATCAGTTCTGGAATGTCTAGAAGATACTAAGAACAACAATTCGGTGAGGAAAGAAGCCAAGCTATTTTCTCTTTTCCTCATGAACATTATATTTACAAATTAAATGTTAAGTGATAATATGATATAAAAGCATGATTAATAACTATAATCTTAGAGGAATTAAAGTCTGGGTGTTTTAAGTCCTGCAAATCTTATTTACTACCTGGTTTCTCTTTATTATTTCCCACATCTAAACCTTAGTTTAGGAATTCAGGATCTCTTTTTCCCTGAATTCTAACCGTTAAGCCAACCAAGTGTTTTGGGTAGCGACCAGTAGCCAAGGTGGGAAGTAGAAAAAAGACCAAGGTGGAAGTGAAGGCAGAGATGGAGAGAATGACACCAGAACTAGTGGGAGGGAATTGCCTTTTCTTTCAAGGGTCTGTAAGTCTGCAGTAAAAGTCAAAGGTATTCTAATAGGAAGTTTTGTTTTTTTCTTTAGTATATAAAGAAGTATAACTTCCCATTTTGCAAAAAACTTTAGAAACCTTTTTTTCGTGATTATAAAACTTAGAAAGAACCATTATTGAGACCAGTAGTAAAATATAAAAAAATTAAAATCTCACGTAATTTCTCTACCTAATATAACCACTGTTGACATGATGACTAGTTTCTATCAGTATGTTTTTTTTTTTTTTGTTATCAAAGTACATATATCCTTACAGATATGTTTAAATAGTTGAGGTCATATTCTATAAATAGCCGGGTGCTGTGTAGTCCTAGCACTTTGGGAGGCCAAGGCAGGCAGATCACGAGGTCAGGAGTTTGAGACCAGCCTCACCAATATGGTGAAACCTCATCTCTACTAAAAATATGAAAAGCAGCCGGTAGTGGTGGCGGGTGCCTGTAGTCCCAGCTACTTGGCAGGCTGGGGCAGGAGCATCGCTTGAACCCAGGAGGCAGAGGTTTCAGTGAGCCGAGATCGCGCCACTGTACTCGAGCCTGGGGGACAGAGCAAGACTCCATCTAAATAAATAAATAAATACACTCACACACACACACACACAGATACACACCTACACATGGCCGACCGCCTGGCCTCTAGCGCTGGAATCAGTCCTCGTGCTGTCCTTGTGGAGTCTGTGGCCCAACAAGAGGAAGCTCTCCCCTGACTTTGTCCCTCCAAAGTGCGCCACCTCCGGTGAGCCTCCCTGTCATGTCTAGCCTGTGGACAGCCAGCCACCGCCATCCCCCTCACCCCCCCAAGCATGGGGGTGCTGTGCAGGCAGCCGTGTGGCCTGACAGTCTCTACCAGTCCTGCTGTCCCTTGATTGAGAATCAGACCCATTTCTGGATGACAGAGAATGTGTCCTCTGCTGGCTGTGTTCTCTGTGGAACTTGGGAGGGGAAAGGCCAAACCATTTCTAGGGTGCTGTTGGGAGCGGTGAAAAGGTCACACCCTTTCCAAGGGACACTTTTCCTGGAAAGCCCCTGGAGCTTAGCTGGCTCTTATCCTGTGATAAGCCAGAGGCTGTAGTGGGTGAGGGAGCAGGAACCCTCCTCACCCCACCCAGTGGGGTCCTGTGTACCTCTGCCAGTCTCTCACTTGGACTTGCTGCTGTCCTCTGAGACTGCCTATTCCTCCCTCTCTGTGACTCTACACCACCATCACCTCCTCCAGGAAGTCTTCTGGATTGACTCCTAGCTTATTAAATCTTTATCCTGCAGACCCTCTCCATTCAAAGCCCCTCTTCAACTGCCCCCGCCCCTCACCACCTCCAAGACAGAGATTCTGGGTTCTTGCAACTGCAGCCCCTCAGAGAGTGTAAGAGGGGCAGAAAAAGGAGGTCAGAAGGTGGGGGAAGCGGCGCTGTCAGAGTTTCCAAAGCCCTGGCCAGCAAGGCCTCAGAGGCCTCTGTTGGGGTGGGGTCCTGACAGGCTATGCAATCCAGCAGCACAAGGCAGCCTCTGTGAGCCCCTCCCGCTCAGCCCCACGGGAAGCAGCAGGGCCCAGCCCCTCAGTGGACCCATTCAGACCCCAGCGCTCTGGAAAGTACCTCTGTTTCTCGCCACCGTTCCACTCTGGCCAAACAGGCTCTTCTCTCTTCTGCTGGGAGGGGGCTGCAGGCAGATGGTTCAGTGGTTAGAGCCAACCGTCTCCTTCAGTTCCTGTTTGGCCCAGATTCCTGACGTTGACCATGCCCTAGTGGGTGTACATATACCTGTAGTGCAAGGGTGGTGTGATGGTTAATACTGAGTGTCAACTTGATTGGGTTGAAGGCTGCAAAGTATTGATCCCTTGGGTGTGTCTGTGAGGGTGTTGTAAAAGGAGATTAACATTTGAGTCAGTGGGCTGGGGAAGGCAAACCCACCCTTAATACTGGTGGGCACCATCTAATGAGCTGCCAGTGAATATAAAGCGGGCAGAAAAATGTGAAAAGGCAAGAGTGGACCAGCCTCCCAGCCTACATCTTTCTCCCCTGCTGGATGCTTCCTGCCCTCTAACATTGGACTCCAAGTTCTTGAGTTTTGAGACTCGGGCTGGGTCTTCTTGCTGCTCAAACTTGCAGACAGCCTATTGTGGGACCGTGTGATTGTGTAAGTTAATATTTAATAAACTCCTCTATCTATCTATCTATCTATCTATCTGTCTGTCTGTCTGTCTGTCTATCTATCTATCTATCTATATCTATACCTATTTCTATATATCTCTTATTTTGTCCCTCTAGGGAACCCTGACTAACACAGGTGGGTGGGCACAGGGAGATGTGTCCCCTTCCCCGTGGGTGCTGGGTAGGTAAATGTTTAGCAGTGGGCTTTCTTGGGGAGAGGGAACCCTGATTTTCAGTATTTGCCTCTTTGCCTGGTATAAATATTCCCGCTGTGGGCAGTATCACCTGGCTCTCAAAATTCCTGAAAATGCAACAGTTGGCTTCTGGCAGCTGCTGTGAGCTATTCCAGCCAGTGACGGTGGTGGCTCCATCCTGCAGGGCCATGTGCCCCCACCCCTTGTGCTATGGCCTCCCTCACTGTGTTTCGCTCTTAGGAATCAATGTCTTTGCAGATAAGGCACCCCAGTAGGTGGCCGCCACCTGCAGTTCCCTGGTCTGTCTCTTGCTGGCACCAAGCTGTGCTGTGCCTGCTGAGCCTGCTGGGCCGCCCCTGTGCAGATGGTCTGCGGGGCTTACTTGATTCCCTTAGCTTCCCAGACAAGGTGCTGGTGTTGCCAGCAGTGCTGGCAGGAGGAGGGGATAACTACAGGGGATTTAACTCAGCCGGGGGGCTCTTAGGTGATCTTTCCTGGACATCTCTCCAGGTGGGGCCGGCTGCCCTTAGGGCGTAGACATCTCCAACTCCTCCAATGGCTGAAGCTACTTCCTCGAACAGATGGCAGCTGGCTTAGGCTGGCCAGGGACCAGCACATGTGAGGCCAGTACTGGATCACCCTATCAAGGCCATCAGCCTATGCTTGTTCTTGGGGTTTGAGGGAAACTCAACAGGGATGAATCATGGTTTTTAACCTGTGTTTGTCTGCCCCCAGCCCTGGACATCTATCTGCAGGCAAAGTCAAAGTTGTATTTGGCTCTTATCACCACAAAAGGCATAGACCAGAAATTATGGCAGCAGGTTGGAAGTCAGGGAGGCTGATTTGGGGAAACTGCCTGGAGGAAGCAGCAACTCAAAAGAGGAGGAGTCCCAGTGTGGGACAGAACGGGCCTTGCATGGGAACCACTAACCCCAGGTAACCCCAGACATGGCCTTCTGCCTAGTGAGACCCTCTTTGGCCTGCCCTGCAGACCCTCAGCCCCTCCTAAGCCCTGCCTTCAGCCTCAGCCTGAGTGGTGGCCTGGGGCAGTTGGGAGCTCAGCTGTTCTCATTCCTGGTTCCTTGGCCATGATGGAAACAATGGGGCTGGATCTGACTGCTCAGCGGGGACTGTGAATAGCTCTTCAGCAGAAAGCAGTAGCAGGGTTAATGGAGGAAGTGTGGGCCCACTTTGGTTTGACACTGCATATGGTCCCCATCTGGCCTCAGAGCCTTTGCTCCTTGGCAAACTGAGGCCAGTAAGCTCCCACCCCCACCCTCAATGGCAGCTGAAAGAATGACCTGATAGAGAAGCGGGGATAGGTGGGCTGCACTGAAACCATCCCCAGATCCCAGCCATGGCCCCAGCCAATCCATGGAGGCAGGGCATGGCACGGCAGGTGCTGCACAGGAGCCCAAGCACAAGGGCACTTAGGAGAAGGAATATCAGCAGGAATCCGTCTGGACTGGGGGTGATTCTCCAGAAACTCCATTCCTTGGGGCTGTGACCACCAAGCCAGGTGATCAGGCCAGTGAGGTTTCCCTTTGGGCTGGGTCAGGGAGCCAGACCTGGGAGGGAGACTCCTCTGGGGCCCAGGGGAGGTGAGTCAGAGCTGGCGGAGGCCTCTGGCTCCAGGAATCTCTAAGGAGGAGAACTGAGTTGCTGGGAATTTCTGGGTCTGACCTCCTGCAAAGTCAACATTTGGACTGGACACAAGGTGAGGCTGTGCCTTCTGGTGCCAGGACCAAGGAAATGCTGGGATCTGGGCAGTGCTCAGAGGCAGCACCATATAGCAGAACCATGAGGGTGCACCAGCACGAACCCCTTTCTGCAACCCACCCGTCCCTCTCTATGGCACCTCGCCTCCTCCAGGCAAGAATCTGAGCCTTGACCAGAGCTCCCTCTCTCACACAGCTTCCTTCTTCGGTGAGAACCACCTGGAGGTGTCTGTGGCCACGGCTCTGACCGACATAGACCTACAGCTGCAGTTCTGCACATCCCAACCTGAAGCCCTCCTTCTCCTGGCAGCAGGCCCAGCTGACCACCTCCTGCTGCAGCTCTACTCCGGACGCCTGCAGGTGAGTGACATCCCCCTGGGATGGGGGTGAGATTCCTTCTCTAGCTTTGAACCCCAGCTGGCTGTGTGACTTTGTGTAAGTCACTTTTATCTTGGGGTCTCAGGGTCTCAAGTTCTCCACCATGGGATGGGCAGCAGCAGCCCAGAAATGGTAAATCCTTCCTGAACTGGCTCTGCCCATCGGCTCCCTCCAACCATGTTTCCCACCACAAGCCCTCCCTGGCCATTTGTGCTCTGACTGCACTGAACTGCTTTCAGTTCCTGGCCATCTTATGGTCACTTGCTGCCAGGCCTTTGGTCACTACACTGCTTCTGCCAGCTGCATGCCTCACTCATTCCCTGCACCTGCCTAACTCTAGCCTCTCCTTGAAGTTTCAGTGTGAGCATTCCCTCCTCCTGGGCGAGGCCCCCTCCTGAGCCCCCATGACCCCTGTGCATCCCTATGGCACTGCACCAGTTTCTCTGCACTACCACTGTCTGTCCACGACAGTAACAGCACCAGTACTGCCTCAGCTTCATTTTTCCATTTCATCCTTCAAGACACCACAAGCTTTATTATCAAGGAGTCTTGTGGCTCGTTCTTGAGTCTTCCCCCATACCATGAAGAGTTTAAGAACCCAGGGTCTTAGTCCAAATTTGGGGCAGGCTGGGTGCAGTGACTCATGCCTATAATCCCACCACTTTGGCAGGCCAAGGTGGGAAGATCACTTGAGCCTAGGAGTTCAAGACTGGTCTGAGTCACACAATGAGACCCCATCTCTATTTTAGAAAGAAAAAAACTAAAAAACAAATTTGGGGCAACCATCTCCTTCCACACCCCAGTGAGAAGAGGACTAGGGCTTGGTCAGTCTGCTGCTGTCATTGCTGCTCACTGCCACAAGGTGTCACTGTTGAACCCCAATGTGGTGCAGTCTGTCACTGATGGCTGCTGAGCTCTGTGGGTACAGTGATGCCACACCCCTACAGAGATGCACCATACCAGGACTCCAAGATCATGGCTCTTATTGTTCTGGTTTTGCAGTTCCCATACTCTGCCACCACCTGTTCTAGCATCTGGGAGCGCCATACCAGCTCCATTTCTGGTGTCATTGTCATAGTGACAGAACTATGTCCTTCATCTGTCCCTGAGATCTCCCTCCACCATAGGTCAGGAAGCTTTTGTTTCCGAACACAGAGCATCTGCCTGGGCTCCCTATCCCTGAACATTTAGCCTGGCTTCCCTCAGTGACCTTGAAAAACTTTGCCAAACTCAGGGGGACTGATCAAGGGATTCTTAGTTATCCATTATCCCAGGGGTGAAATCTAGATTCCAAGACAGTATTTCTGGCGCCTCTCACTCAAGGAAAGAGAAGGAGAATTTAAAAATACAGGTTGGGTTTCTAGAAGAGCATCTTGCTATATGTCAGTTCCTTGTGGGCAAGGAGCACATCTGATTCACATCAGGGTCCCCAGAGCCCATTCAGGCCTGGCCCAGAGTTTCCTTTGGTGAGTGTTTGGAGGATGAATAAAGAGATGGCAGGAAGGCAAGAGGAGTGGCACCAGAGGCCCTTGTCCTAGGTTTTCTGCTCTGGGGCCCCAACTGTGGGGAACCCACTGTGTGTTTTATAAGGGAAGTGATGGATTCAGAGTGCTGCCCCCCATCTCCCATTCCCAGTCTCTCTTCAGGTGAGACTTGTCCTGGGCCAGAAGGAGCTGAGGCTGCAGACCCCAGCAGAAATGCTGCTGAACAACTCCATCCCCCACACTACTGTGCTGACTGTCTCAGAGGGCTGGGCCACATTGTCAGTTGATGGGTTTCCGAACGCCTCCTCTGCAGTCCTGGGAGCCCCCTAGAGGTTCCCTGTGGGCTCTTCGTTGGGAGCATTGGGAGCCTTGGCCTGCCCTACCTGAGGGGAATCAGCTATCCCCTGAGAGATTGCCCCTATGCAGCCACCCTCAATGGCTGCAGCCTCCTCTGGCCTCTGACCCCCGACATGCGTGAGGGCTGTGCTGAAGAGTTTTCTGCCAGTGAGGATGTGGCCCTGGGCTTCTCTGGGCCCCCCCACTCTTTAGCTGCCGTCTCTGCCTGGGGCACTCAGGATGAAGGAACCCTGGAGTTGACACTCACAGAGCCAGCAGGCACCCTTGGCCTTCCAGGCAGGGGACCCGCATGGGGACTTCATCCATGTGGACATATTTGAGGGCCACCTGTGGGCCATGGTCGAGAAGGGCCAGGGTACTGCATTGCTCCTCAGCAGTGTGCCTGTGGCTGACAGGCAGCCGCACAAGATCAGTGTCCACATCAACATTCACCAGCTGGAAATCTCCATGGACCAGTACTCCACATGTACTTCGAACCGAGGAGTCCTCAGCTACCTGGAGCCACGTGGCAGTCTCCTTCTTGTGGGGCTGGTTGCAGAGGCCTCTTGTCACCTCCAGGAATACCGCCCCAGACCTGACATGAGCCGCCAATGCCTCCCTGCTGAGATGGCTGCATGGAAGACCTCAGTGTCAATGGCCAGAGGCGGGGGCTGCGGGAAGCCTTGTTGACACACAACATGGCGGCTGGCTGAAGGCTGGAGGAGGTGAGGAGTATGAGGATGATGCCTGTGACCATGATGAAGCTTGCTCCATGCTAGCCACCAAGGCTTGGCTGGCCATGGAGCTAGCTGAGCCATGCGTGCCTGAGCTAGGGCTGCACCCTGTCTGCTAATTTCACCCAGCTGTTGACTTATCTGCCCACTGGTGGTGGCTGAGGGTGGCACAGCCTGGCTTGAGTGGCAGCACGTGCAACCCATCCTGGCCCTGATGGAGGCCGAGCTGCGCACATCCCAGGTGCTGTTCAGCGTGACCTGAGGGGCATGCTAGGGCGAGCTTGAACTGGACATCCCGGGTGCCCAGGCATGAAAAATGTTCACCCTCCTGGACATGGTGAACTGCAAGGCCTGCGTCATCCACGATGGCCCTGAGGACACCTCTGACCAGCTGGTGCTAGAGGTGTCAGTGACGGCTCTGGTGCCCATGCCCTCATGCCTACGGAGGGGCCAAAATGACCTCCTGCCCTTCTAGGTTCACCCTGTCAGTGACCCACCCGGCATCATCTTCCCACGTGGCAGCCTCATGGTGTTCCTGGAACACACACAGAAGCCACTGGGGCCTGAGGTTTTCCAGGCCTATGACCTGGACTCTGCCTGTGAGGGCCTCGCCTTCTAGCTCCTTGGTACCCCCTCTGGCCTCCCCGTGGAACACTGAGACCGTGGAACAGCCTGGGGAGCCGGTGACCGAGTTCTCCTGCCGGGAGTTGGAGGCCGGCAGCCTAGTCTATGACCACCGCGGAGGCCCTGCACAGCACTTGACTTTCTGGATCAGCAATGGACTGCACCCCCACCGCCTGGCCACGCTGAAGGTGGTGGCTGTCCAGCTGCCCATACAGATCCACCACAGCACAGGACTGTGCCTGGCCCCGGGCTCTGCCATGCCCATCTTGCCCACCAACCTGTTGGTGGAGAGCAGCGCCGTGCGGCAGGATGTGAGCGTGCTGTTCCGCATCGCTGGAGCCCTGCAGTTCAGGGAGCTGCAGAAGCAGGGGGCTAGTGGGGTGGAGGGTGCTGAGTGGTGGGCCACACAGGCATTCCACCAGCAGGACGTGGAGTAGGGCTGCGTGAGGTACCTGAGCACCGACCCACAGCACCACGTCGAGGACACTGTGGAGAACCTGGATCTGGAGGTGCAGGTGGGCTGGGAAATCCTGAGCAATCTGTCCTTCTCAGTGACCATCCAGAGAGCCACAGTGTGGATGCTGCAGCTGGAGCCACTGCACACTCAGGACACCCAGCAGGACACCCTCACCACAGCCCACCTGGAGGCCACTCTTTAGGAGGCAGGCCCAAGCCCTCCAACCTTCCACTGTGAGGTGGTTCAGGCTCCCAGGAAAGGCAGCCTTCAACTACAGGGCACGAGGCTGTCACGCAGCCAGGGCTTCACCCAGGATGATGTACAGGCTGGCCAGGTGACCTGTGGGGCCACGGCACGCACCTCATTGGCAGTGGAGGACACCTTCTGTTTCTGTGTCACAGCTCCACCATATTTCTCCCTGCTCTGTACCTTCTCCATCCATACTGGCGGTGACCCAGACATGCCTGTCCTCACCAGTGTCCTCGTGGCTGAGGATGATGAGGGTGTCCTCTCTACTGACCAGCTCTTCCAGAGTCTCAACAGTGCCAGGTACCTCTATAAGGTCATGGAGTGGCACCCGCCATGGGAGGTTGACTTGGCATGGGACACAGGACAAGACTACTATGGTGACATCCTTCACCAATGGAGACCTGTTGTGTGGCCAGCTGGTCTACCAGCATGATGATTCTGAGATCACAGAAGGTGATATCCCATTTGTTGCTACCCGCCAGGATGAGAGCAGTGGTGACATGGCCTGGGTGGAGGTACGGGGTGTCTTCCAAGTGGTCATCCAGCCCGTGAATGACCACGCCCCATGCAGATCATCAGCCACGTCTTCCATGTGGCCCGGGGTAGGTGGCGGCTGCTGACTACAGTCGACGTGGCCTTCAGCAGTGCTGATTTGGGCTTTGCTGATGCCCAGCTGGTACTAACCCACAAGGACCTCCTCTTTGGCAGTATCATGGCCGTGGATGAGCCCATGCAACTCATCTACTGCTTCATCCATGAGGGACCTCAGGAAGAGGTGAGTCCTGTTTGCGCACTTGGGCTGACCACGCTGGATCCAGCTGCAGGTGTCTGATGGGCAGCACCAGGCCACCACTCTGCTGGAGGTGCAGGCCTTGGAGCTCTACCTCTGTGTGGCCAATGGCTGTGGACTCATGGTCCCTCAAAGAGGCCAGGGTACCATCAACACGGCTGAGCTCCACCTGGACACCAACCTCGACATCCGCAGAGGGGATGAGGTCCACTACCACATCACGGAGTGTCCTCGCTAGGGACAATTGCTCCGGGCCACTCAGCCAGCCACAGTCGTCTCCCAGCAGCACTTGCTGAATGGGGCCGTTCTCTACGGCCACAATGGCAGCCTCAGACCTCACAGCACCCTGGCCTTCTCAATGGAAGCAGGGCCAGTGCACACAGATGCCACACTACAAGTGACTGTCGCCCTAGAGGGCCCACTAGCTCCACTGAAGCTGGCCCGGCACAAGAAGATCTACATCTTCCAGGGAGAGGCAGCTGAGATCACAGGGGACCAGCTGGAGGTGGTGAGCGGGGTAGTGGACCAGGTAGAGGGCCTCCCGCCCAACCTCCATGCCAGGTACACATGTGACTTGGGCTGTGGCTGTGGTGGTCCCAGGTTGTGTGTGTGCACGTGTCTCAGATGTGCTCCTGTATATGTTGTGTTCCCAAGAGTTTTTGGGGAGCCTGCTGTACACCCATCCTCCTGGGAGTTGTGTGTGCCTCTAGAGGTCGTGTCCACTCGTGTCCATGGCATGGCTGAGCATGCAGATTTCCGGACCCCACCCAGCCCTACAGAATCTCTGAAGTGAAGCCCAGGAATCTGCATTGCAGTCAGTTCCCTGGGAGGGCATCACGGGTCCTGAACTTTGGGGATTGCTGGCCGTGGAGACAGGCCACTGCACCTCAGACCCCCGTGTATCCCGCTCTCTTCTCGGAGCCCAGACCAGGACTAGGAGGGTCTGTCAAGGGCTTCTGCCCACCCAGGAACCCCACAGAGCAGCCACGGGCCCTCCAGCAAGCTCACTGACATGCCCTATGACCTCAGGCCAGTTCTTGCCTGCTCTTGGCCTTACTCTTCTACACTGCTTATTTCGGAGACCCTTCTGGTCTGCATGTCTGGAGCTTGGGGCCCATGGCAAGCCAGCAGATCTGGCATCAGGAAATCAGGAAGGCTTCATGGGAGGAGGCAGTGTTTGGGCCGGGCTCTGAAGAGCACAGGCCATTGGGAGCAGAGTATGGGGAGTGGTATTCCAGGCAAAAGAAACATTCCGGGCAAAGGCACAGAACGGGAGTGTGAGTTTGGGGGTGATTTAGCCTCTTGTGGATGGCCCATCAGGTGAGGGAGCCCATGTGGCCTTTGGGGCATGAGCTCTGTAGGGCCTGTGTTGGGGGCGCCTGTGCCTCTAGGAGGGGCGGGGCGGGGCGGGGCATGCTCTGATGGTCCTGGGTGGTGATAGCAGGGGTTGGGGAAGATGCTGCCAGCAAACCAGCCACAGGCCTGAACAGATCCTGAGCAGGGGGGCCTGTGTGTGTGCGTATGCACACGTGCATGTGAACATGTGTGACTGCGTCAGTGTCTGATGAAGTCGTGTGTCTGTGTCACTGAGTCTGGGGACATGTGATTACGCACCTCCCCAAGGGAGTGCATCTCAAGCTGTGTGACCAACCCCCTGGAACCATGTGTGGGGTGGGTATAACACGTGTCCAGCAGCTGGGGCAACCCAGTGAAACCCCGTGTCTACAAAAAAAATTTTTTAAATTAGCCGGGCATGGTGGCTCATGCCTGTGGTCCCAGCTACTTGGGAGGCTGAGGTGGGAGCCCTTGAGCCTAGGAGGTTGAGGCTGCAGGGAGCTGTGATTGCACCACTGCACTCCAGCCTGGGTGACAGAGTGAGACCCTGTCTTAAAAAACAAACAATGTGAACAGCTGCATGTCTGGCTGCTGTGTGTGTGAACCCACGTATGTGTGTGTGTGACTAAATGAGCAGTGGTATCTGGTGAGCAAGATCAAGCCTGTTCTGGCTGCCTAGGGCCACAGTGGGCCCCTCTGAGACCCATCTGTGTTCCCTTGTTAGTCCTCATGACCTCTGTTAACCAGGCAGCCCAGGAGGCAGCCCAGAAGGCAGACATCGTTTTCTCAGTGAAGAGCCCACTGAGTGCCAGCTACCTGGTGATGGTTTCGCCTGGCGCCTTGGCAGATGAGCCACCCAGCCTGGACCCCATGCAGAGCTTCTCTCAAGAGGCGGTGGACGCAGGCAGGATCCTGTACCTGCACTCCTGCCCTGAGGCCTGGAGCAATGCCTTCTTGCTGGTTGTGGCCTCAGCCTGGGCGCTCCCCTCAAGGACGTATCGTAGAGCCAGAGGTGCTGCCCACTGTCATCCCCACCGGGAGTGCAAAACTTCAGCGTCCCCGAGGGTGGCAGCCACACCTTGGTCCCTCCACTGCTCCGCATCACCGGGCCCTACTTCTCCACTCTCCCGGGCCTTGGCCTGCAGGTTCTGGAGCCATCCTGGCATGGGGCCCTGCGGAAGGAAGATGGGCCTCATGCCAAGACCCTCAGCGCCTTCTGCTGGAGAGAGGTATGGCTGTGAGAGAGGCCCAGGGGCTGCAGCCCAGCTCTGGGGGCAGAGTGGAGGGAGCTCCAGGGACTCCCAGTCCGGGGGATTATACACGGAGAGGAGACAGGGAGTCACATTTCAGAAGCACCTATGCTTTCAATACTGTATCTCAGGCCAGGCTCAGTGGCTGACGCCTGTAATCCCAGCACTTTGGGAGGCTGAGATGGGTGGATCATGAGGTCAGGAGATCAAGACCATCCGGGCTATCACGATGAAACCCTGTCTCTACTAAAAATACAAAAAATTACGGGTATGGTGGCACGTGCCTGTAGTCCCAACTACTCAGGAGGCTGAGGCAGGACAATCGCTTGAACCTGGGAGACAGAGGTTGCAATGAGCCGAAATCGCGCCACTGTACTCCAGCCTGGGCAACAGAGCGAGACTCTGTCTTAAAAATAAAATAAAATAAATACTGTATCTCCTTTCTTCCCCACAAGTCTTCTGGGAGCCAGAACTTACGATCCCCATTTTCCACCAGTGGAAGCTGAAGCCCTGAAAGTCGGTCTCCTCGTGCACCCAAAAGCAGGGCATCTGGGTCCTGACCGCCAGCCCTGGGCCTGCCCCTCGGTGGAAGAGCAGCTGATCTGCTGTGTGCACGAGGGGAGCGAGACACTGACAGACAGTTTTGTCCTGATGGCTAACGTCTCGGAGATGGACCGCCAGAGCCATCCTGTGGCCTTCACTGTCACCATCCTGCCTGTCAATAGCCAATCCCCCAACCTCACCACAAACTCAGGCCTGCAGGTGAGCTTATTCCTGGGATCACCCCCCATGTCTGCTTTGAGAAAGAGGCTAGTGTCCCCTACTTCCTGCCACAGATCTCCCCCTCTGAGCCTCAGTATCCTCCTCTGCAAAATGGGGCCTCATGCAGTTGGAAGGAGAGATGTGAGATTGTGCTGAAATAAAACACTGGTGGGAGGTTTTGTTATTGGACGTTTGCAATACTGTAGGCAGACTTCTGAGCAGCCACGGGTGGCTCTGCTGTTCCTTTTCCTGTGGCTTAGGACCAGAACACCTGACAGAATCACAAGCCTTTAAGGGCAGATGTCAGGGTGGGACCATTAAGCTTCCCACCTTCACCCCAGCACGTGAAGGCCACGGCTTGGCTCCCCAAACTCCTGCCCTTGTGCCGCAGCAGAGCAGGGCCCCCATTTGGCAGAGGTGGAAGTTGAGGCCCAGACATGGGATGGGACTTCTCCATGGTTGCAGAAGTAGTTCTGGTGGAACAGAAAGGGCATGGCTTTACTAAGCCCACATGGCAGGGCTTTGAACGCCAGCTTCTGGGGTGCGTCCTCCCCAGTCAGCAGGAGTCACTGAAGGTTCCACAAGAGGGCTGACTTGCGCTGTCTCTGACATGGGGCACCGTGGGGGGCTTTGGTGGTCTAGGACGTGCCTGTAGAGGGTGGCCTCGTGGTGCGGAGGCCACAGAAGAATGGGACACAGCGTCGTGGAACCACGGAGTGGGATAGCTGTGTGGCAGCATGGCCACCAGGTGGGACCATCCCCCTGTGTTTGCTCCGAGAGCCCATCGATGGGGCCCTGCCCCCCACACTATGGCCCCTCCTGCCAAGGCTTGGCCTGAGGGCTCCCTAGGGCCAGGGGAGGAAGCCCAGGAATGCCAGAGGGCTGTTTTCCGGGCATGTGAGTCCCACTGTAGCGCTGCCCGCAAGTAATTGACCCAGCAAGACTGGTACCAGGACCTCAGGAATAGGCGCCTGCTCTGCTTGCAAGTGGGAGGCCTGGAAAGGGGTCCCCTTTGCCCAACACAAGGAGGGCCCGTAACTGCTCTGGAAGCCCCTGGGCCCATCCCAGCACTGCTTCTGTGCTGCAGGACAGTGCCAACCATCAGGCCCCAACTCTCCGTGCCTCCCACCCTTCCCTCAGCTGGAAGGAGGGCCCATTTCTAAAATCACCATTCCCACCTGTGCCCAGCCCCTTCCAGGCACACATGGAGGGTCTGAAAGGAGACCCCTGTCCCACGAGTGAGACAGATTAAGGAGCACTGTTGCTCAGCATTGGGGGTTTCTGGGGGTGAGAACTTGGTGAGGGTAAGAACTGGGGCCTTCCTGGGTAGGGGACACAAGCTGGTCTTGAGGGACACACAGGACTAGGGCAGATGAAGAGCAGGGAGGCTGGGCCTGGAGGGTGGCCTTCCCTGGGGTGACAGGGAAGGTGAATGTGGGGAGGTCCTTTTGTGCAGGGGAGCCGGAGCAGCGCCAGACTCGATGCCACCTGAGGGCCTGAGCTGCAGGGCAGCCTAGGGCCGGGGAGGAAGGGGTGGGTGAGTGTGGCAGGGCAGAACCTTCACAGGCCTGTGTCCCCAGATGTCAGAGGGGGCCACTGTGCCCATCCCAACAGAGGCTCTGAGGAGCATGGATGGTTACTCTGGGCCCAAGGACCTGGTCTAGACCACTGAGCAGCCCAGCAATGGGCGGGTGGTGCTGTGGGCGGTGCCAGGCACCGAGGTGTGCAGCTTCACGCAGGCCCAGCTGGACGGCAGGCTTGTGCTGTTCTCACACCGAGGTGGGTGCTGAGGGCCAAGCCTCGGGTTCCTGGTGCCTGCAGGAGCACCCCGAGGTGGGGAGCCAGCTCAGGTCAGTCAGACCCAATGCCCCTGTCGCCAGAAGCCCTGGACGGAGGCATCCACTTTGGCCTCTCTGACGGTGAGCACACTTCCTCTAGACACTTCTGAGTGACGGCCCAGAAGCAAGTGCTCCTCTCGCTGGAGGGCAGCCCGACACTGTCTGTCTTAGTGGGTGTGCTGATTGTGGGCATTCCTGGGTGCTGGGGGCTAGGGCAGAGCTGAGAGTGGCATGCCAGGGTCACGCTGCCTCTCTGCAGCCACAGGCCTGGGCCTGGATCACAAAGGCTGATGGCCCCTTTTGCCTCTGGCAGGGTCCGTCCAGCCACTCAGCAGCCAGAGCCTCAGAGCCAGCTCCAGTGCAGGCACCAACCTCCAGCTTCTGCTCTTACTGTGTGGTGCGGGGTCCCCAGCTAGGTCGGCTCTTCCATGTCCAGCATGACAGCACAGGGGAGGACCTGGTGAACTTCACTCAACCAGAGGTAAGGGCCCCACTCTGCAGCCACCGCTCAGATGCCCCCAGCCTCAGGTGGCCGCTGTGCCATGGACATCATGTGGACATGGGCACCAGCTCCAGCATCACTGTCAGCAGACACTCCCGGGCCTACCATGGTCCAGGCCCTGGTGTCCTGCCCTCCAGGAGCTATCTGGCTGGCAGAGCAAGTTCATCTTCCCAGAATGAGGGAGAAGGATGCAGGAAGTTGGGGATACAGGGCCCTAGAGCAGGGCTGGTGTCTTGGGGTGTGGCTTCCAAAAGGAAGCTATAGCTGGACCTGAGGGTCTGGAGAGGGAGCACCATGTAGGGGCACTAGTGGCACCCCAGTAGCTGGTGAGGGGCAGTGCTTGGTGCGGGAAGGAGTTGAAGGTGAAGCAGCTGCTGGGCCTGTGGGCAGAGGTGTGAGCCTGGGATTCAGATCAGGTGCCAGCCAGAGGCAGAGTGGATCCTAGGAGCAGATGAGCTGATGAAAGGCAACTGAGTAGGCCAAGAGGATGAAGCTGCCATTCATCCATCCTGGTGGCTTCAGAGAAGAACTAGAGTTCTCAGCCATGGATAGCGGCAGACTCTGTGGTAGCTGTGCCATGGGGGCCAGCCCAGTCATCGATGAAATGAACACCTCTCCCCAAAGGCAGAACAGGAGTTGTTCCATAGCAAGGCAGAGCAGGGCAGACTCTTTTGTAGGCCGTCCTGGGCCTACAGTTAGCACCGCTGGTGCTCCCACCAGGAGACTGCGTGGGCATCTGAACCCAGCACATGATCACAGTGAGTTCTGGATAGGGAGCAGTCTTGTGGGGTGCAGAGCTGACTCTCACTCAGAAGCCACGGCATGCAGTACTGCTCCAAGTACCTCCAGAGGGGTCCCCCTGCCAGCCCTTGAAAATGGCAGAGCCAAGGACCTCCTGAGCCTGGCACTCTCCCTCCTGAGAGGTGCAGATGGTATTCAGCAAGTGCAAAGCTGAGGTTTCTTGGGTCTCTCACATCAGCACCTCTGAGGCCTGGGTTCTGTATTTCCCTGGAGCCCCACTCCTGCTGTGGCCCCCTCCCCACAATGAGATATTCATCAGGCTGGTGTCTACAGCTGCTGCTTACCAGTTGCTGGGAGCCTTTGTCAGGAATGCCCAGGAATGAGGAAGGGACGGGACCAGACCATCAGCAACCATCTCGCACTCTATAGTCTCATGTTACTCAGAGCTTCCCCGTTCTCCAGCAATATGAAGGACTAGATTGAATGGGCACCAGGGGGCCAGGCTGGCAGTGTCACCCAGGAAAGCCTGGAAGAGGCTACATGGGCTACCTGGCCCACTCGGGGAGGAGGCCAGGACTGAGTCTTGTCTTGACAGCAGCCCTGTGCCACAACACTGAACTGGGCAGGGAAGGGGTCAGGTGTCCCCACTTTTCAGATAAGGAAACTGAAGCTCATGGAGGGCAAGTAACTGTATTCAGAGCACATGGCGAGTAAGAGGCACAACTTCTGCCTGCAAGTCTAGGATTTCCTTCACCAGAGGACACTGCTTGCTCCCCGGAGCTCAGGACCCTGTGTTTTGTTTCACTCCCACCCACAGGGCTCCTGTATCCAGGCATCTGCTCCAAGTCCCACTCCTGGAGGTGGAGGTGGGAGGATCACCTGAGCCCAGGAGTTCCATACCAGCCTCGGCAAGATAGTGAGACCTTGTCTCTACACAAAAAATCTAAAAATAGCTGGGCCTGGTGGTGGCACGTGACTGTAGTCCGAGCTACTTGAGAGGCTGACATTGGAGGATCACTTTGAGCCCAGGAGGTTGAGGCTGCGGTGAGCAGTGATCACTGTACTCCAGCCTGGTGACAGAGCGAGACCCTATCACCACCCCCACCCCCGCCAAACAAAACAACAACAACTGAATAGACAAGTATCCTATTGGCGTGATAGGTCCTGAGTCCCCTCCCAGATCAGTAACACTGGACAGGTGTCTTTTCCTCTGGACCTCGGTGTCCCCATCTGAGTGCCAAAAGGCAGTGGGGAGGTGCATCTTCCAGTTGAAGCGGTGTAGAAGCCGGTGTGAAAAGCCATACTCCAAGGGGCTCCAAGTCCAGCCACCGTCCCAGCAGGGCCCAGCACCGCAGCCAGTGCGGCACAGGCATCAGGTCCCCACCTTCTTCCCCGATTGCCCACGCTCAGACCACAGAGTTCATCATCTTGGAGCTGCCGGCCAGTCTGTACTCATGTGGGGACCAGAACACACGGGTGGAGCAGTTGGCAGAAGAGGCACAGCGGCGCGACGAGATGCTGCGCATGCACCGCATGCTGAAGGAGGTGCTCACCGTCATCCGGGACATCAACACGACCACCGTGAGCCTGCCCATGAGCCTGCAGGTGGACGACTCCTGGCTGCAGGTGCAGAGCGTCCTGGATGAAGGCAGATACCAGGGCCGGTCCCCACGGCCCCAAAGTCCCCCAGCCTGGGCCGCCGAGAGGAGTGCCAAGGGGGCAGTGGCGTGGCCCCTCACCAGGGTGGCTCCCACCTGGAGTGAGAGGCGGAGCTTGCCAAGGAGCACTGGCTGCGGGGTGGGGTGGAGCGGAGCTGGGCTGTTGGGGCTGCTGGGGCGGGGCTTCAACTCTGGCGACCTCATTGGGGCCTGGCAGGGAGGAGCTTCCGTGCGTGGGTGTGGCCGGCACTGGGCTGGGGCGGGGCCTCGAGGCGGAGCCGCCCATTTCTCCTGTCCCTGTGCCTTGCTGCCTGTCGCCTTGCAGGTCGCCCAAGTCCAAGCCCCGGGATGCCCAGCCCCCGCCATGTCCCCAGCCCAGCCTGGGTTGCGGGCCAGCTTCTGGGCTTCCTCCTGCTGGTCTGCCCTTGGGGCAGTGCCACCCCATATCCTCCAGACCAGAGGCTTCCCCTGATCCCTTCGAGCCTACTCGCCAGGTGCTCTCATGCCCCACTCGGGATCACCAAGTAAGTAGGGGCTGAAAGCAGCCAAAGAGGCTGCTGGACGGGTGTGGCCGGGAAGGAAATGGGACTGGATTCCAGAGCATCGGACCTGGCCGCCAGAACTGGCCATCTCCATCCAAGAAACTGGGATGGAGAAACATGGCTGCCGGAGTCACGTGTGGCCGAGGGCTGGCGGAGCCTGTCCCCCAGGGAGGGCTGAGTCCTGGAGGTAGTCGTTTTTGAGGAGAGGGCTGTGGGGCTCGTCCCACCTGCCCCCTTCTTTCCAGCACTTAGGTGGCACTTCCCTCTATTTTCACTCTTGGCCGCCCACACGTTGCATCCCTCATCCTTTCTTCTCGCCGTCCTCCATTCTCCATTCTGTCCAACTCCTCCCTGGGAAACCTACCTCAGGTCTGAGAGTCTGAACCTCGAGATGCTCTGGGTATGTGGATTTCCTTCTGCTACCCTGATGTCCCCACATCCAAGTCCTGACTCCTTTGAGCCATCCCTGGGGGTATCGGGCCAGTTGACCACGGGAGCAGAGGCCAGGCTGTGACTGTGTGACTAACAAGGTGTGTGATGTGTGTATGGGTGAGCACAGGAGTGTGAGAGTGTAAGAGGGGCACCCAGGCCTGAGCTAGGACAGAAGCAACTGGGGAAGGAGCCCAGGGGCCACAGGCAGTCTGATTTTTTCTCCACATCTCCCCCCAGCCCCCGACCCTGTCTAAACTAATGGGGTAGTGGCAGCTGCAGGGATGGGAGTGACTGAATCCTACTTCACTCCCAAAGGTTTCCAAGGAAGAGCGTTCTACTGCAACCTTTGGCTTGGCCTTGTTGACCCATGACCCTCTTTCAAGGACATTCACTCTGATTTCCAGTGTGCCCTGTTTCCACTGGCCATGTTCTCTAAGGAAGAACAATAGCATCTGTTTTTGTGTCCAGATGGCTGGAGAGTGGGGCTGTGGGTCCAGCGCCCATATACAGAAACGAAGTAGGGATTGGGGCTTGCCCTATGACATGCTGATGACCAAGTTACATGGGTAAAGGCAAGCAGCACTGGACAAGAGCACTGGACTGGGAGTCCAGAGATGCTGCTTCACCCTGGGGCTTTAGGCAAGTCCCTTTCCCTCCCAGAGCCTCAGTATCCCTTCTATCAAATGATGATGTTACCGCCTGGGAAAGGCTGTCCCCACCCCGCCCCATCCCCCTCACCCCTCATCCCTCATCCCCGTGCGCCCCGTGCGCACCCATTTCTGCTGGTACAATGAGTCCAGAGCATGCGCGCGCTTCCGGCCGCCCCCTCCTCGCCTTGACCCAGCACTGCTGGACCCGTGTGGTCTGTTCCTCACACTCACGGACTGGAGGCTCTGGGCAGCACAACCACCAACTCTGGTGTGTGTTGAGGGGGGGCGGGGCACAAAACCACCAACTCGTGTGTGTGTGTGTGTGTGTGTGTGTGTGTGTGTGTGTGTGTGTGTCTCCCAAGGGAACAGCACTGCTGAGTTCAGCTTGAGTATTAACTCATGGACTGTCAGCAAAATATAGTCACCAAAAGGCTATGGGCTGTTTTGTCTTTTGCAGTGACATCATGTTACTCACGTTTTATGTTTTTCAGAGTTAGTTTCTGTTTGTTCTCAGTTAATGTCCAGCTCAATAGATTGTGTAAGTAGAATACGCCCAAACTGAAAGTCACCTCCAAAAAATATAGTGAAAAATATGTCACCCACTTAAACTGTAGTTGAAAATAGGTACCCATTAGTTTTGTGTAGCCAACACTGGATACTGGGTAAGGGCACAGGATCCCATGGCTAGACTGCCTGGGTTCAAGTTCTGATTTAGCCACTTGCTGGCTTTGAAATGCTTGACAGCTTTAAGCCTCAATTTGTTAAATTTTTTTTTTTAAACTTAATCCCAAATGTGATAGTAAGTCTCAGTTTCTTGATCTGAAAAACAGAAATTATTCAATGCGAGTGTATGTGAAAACTTCATAGTTTTTACAGCCACTATCTGGCTCAGGAAAGTCCTCAGCTTTAGGGGTTAAAGTTTTAAAGGCCAATTTAAAGTTTTTCAAGCCACTGCCTGGCTCAGGAAAGCCCTCAGCTTTAGCCATTATTAGCACATTATTGTTGTGCTGGCTACACATGCATTAATGAGGCAGGAAAATGCTCAAGGATAACAACCCAGATTATCTCATCAGACCGAGCATATGCGTGCATGCTCGTGTTTTAGCTCGGAGCCATTTGTCTAAAAGCCTCTTGAACTCAGAGGCCCAGGCAGTATCAACTTTTCTTTGCAGTGGAGCCATCACTTTTGTTAATCAATGAAATTGACATAACACTCTTTTTTTCTTTTTAGCACCAGCCATGTGCGTAGAGCTAACTGTG
>NC_045439.1:95426373-95449046 GCF_002776525.5 Piliocolobus tephrosceles | reverse complement strand
CCGCACTCTAGCCCAGGTGACAGAGCAAGACCCTGTCTCAAAACCAATACGCATATGACTGAATCCACCACTGAGGCAGGAATGGAGGAGGAGAGCAGCTGAGATTGGCATGTTCATGAATTGCCTGGTGTTAACTATAATTACTTAACCATAAAATCCAGGCTCCAGATATTTATACACGCTTCCACATTTAAATGGTCATACCTTTCAGTCTTCCTAATTTTCTCTGATATTGCCCAATTTTCTTTTTCAGTTCCTTCATCCTCCAACTGTTTCCCACTCATAGGCTCTTCTTTCATCTCATAGTGATCTAAGTCTTCTATAGTGTGCAAAAAGAAGAGAAATGTTAGGTTATTCAACCGATTTTTCTTCAGCAGTTTCTTATGCCAAAAGTTCAATTATTCTTGACTCAATGGGGAACAAGAAACAGAATATATCTATCCTATGGGGAGAGAGAAAAAACCCCACATTCCATTCAAGGGTTCCCACCTTTTATATCCTATATTTTCTTTAAAAGCTAGACTCTGCGTAAAGCAGATTTAAAAGCTTTACAAAGTCACAACTAGTATGAAATAAACCATCATTAATTTATTTACTTCTTTATTTAACTTCTCTTCTTTTATTTTTTTGAAGATAGAGTCTCACTCTGTCACTCAGGCAGGAGTATAGTGGGGCGATCTCTGCTCATTGTAACCTCTGCCTCCCAGGTTCAAGTGATTCTCATGCCTCAGTCTCCTGGGTAGCTGGGATTACACACCCAGCTAATTTCTTTGTATTTTTAGGAGAGACAGGGTTTCACCTTGTTGGCCAGGCTGGTCTCAAACTTCTGACATCAAGTGATCTGAGCACCTCAGCCTCCCAAAGTGCTAGGATTACCGGCATGAGACACCACGCCCGGCCAAGCCATCTTTTAAATCTCCTCTTAAGAGGAACCTTTGAAACATTTGGCAGCAGGTGTCAAGAACCTTAACTGTTCATAGACTGTTCCAGAAACTCAACTTCTAGAATTGTATTAGAAGAAACTAGTCTAAGATATAAGCACAAATTTAGGCATAAGGATATCTATTCCAACCTTGCAACCACAAAAACAAACACAAAATCTGCATGTGCAAAAATAGCAAAACAGTTAACTCAAGTCCATGAAATATTAAGAGGCCACTGAAATACCAATACAGCATAATTTCTTCTGTATTGAAAAACTTTGAAATGCAAAATGGAATACACAAAGGAATAGAAAGAATTTCAATTATACTGAAATAAGCACAGAAAAAGACCAGAAGAACTTATATTGAAATGTTAATTTCAATTAATTTTAAACTCTCTGGAGAGATTTGGTGCTTCCCCTAATTTCCAGGTTTATGGTTTTATGTAGGAAGCATCTATTGATGTTAACAACTTAAAAATAAGTTAGAAAAAGCATTTGATCTCAGGTGCTCAGGAGGCTGAAAGAGAAGGATCGCTTGGCCCAGGAGTTTGAGGCTGCAGTAAGCTATGATCATGGCACTGCACTCCAGCCTGGGTGACAGCGACCCTATCTTAAAAACTAATAATAATTTTAAAAGAAGTTGAGTAGTACCCCACAGAACAACATTTTATTCACATCATTCTGCTCCCTCCCTTCCCATACTATCTGTTCTGACACATATACAAATATATGCAGAATTGTTTAAATCCCAACTTTTTTCAATTATGTTATTTTACTACTTCAATTGCCAAAATCTCTGAAGGAGTAGTTTATATTTACCTCATTTTTTTCCCCCAAGCTGGCTATTTAATCGATTTGTAGACCAGATTACTGACGACCTTCATTCAAACTCTGCCCATGACTCTGTACTTCATGGAGCTATCTTCTGCCTGTGTACACCTTTCAGCTCTGATCTTCCATCCTATGCTTGTTTTCCCCACAATGCTCACAAATGTCTTTGGTCTGTATTTCCTCCTGTGCCTTTAACCTCAGTCATGTTCCCATCCACAAAACTTCTCTACCTTAATATCAATCAGCACATCCCAAACAGAATTCAACATATATTTCTAAAACAATATTATCAGCACACGATTCCCTGCTTAAGGCCTTCTTATCAAAAAACACAACCAATAGAAACATGCCGTTCTCAAATGCAAGACTTTTAACCATCTTTCTTTTCTGGACAATCTTGCTTTCCATGACTTTAGATTCCAGTTTTGAAAGAGCATATCCATAGGCCTATCCTTTTGGTGTCCCCAGCACAATGAATGAAAAAAGACCCACACTAAGTACAATGTTGTGCTATTTCAGCTCACCAAGGAAAAGACAAATTCCTAAAAGCTTCCAGAGAGAAAGTCATGCCTAAATGAGTGAAACTCAGGATCACATGAGGTTTCACCACCGTGACTGGTTAGAACACAACAGCACAGACTTTGAAATTCTAAGGTAAAATTATTCTCAACCAAATTATGTATTAGAAATATATAAACAACCAACTATCAATCAAGTGTGAGGGGAGACTATGACAAAAGTGAATAGTGATGGGGATGTGCTATGCACCAGGCACTGTTTTAATGGTTTACATGTACCAACTCATTTTATCCTCATAGTGTCCTAGACTAACACTCTTACCCCATTTTGCAAATGGAAAACTGATGCATAGAGAAATTAGGGAATCAGTCCAAGGGCATACAGCTAATAAGAAGTAGAACCAAGATTCAAACCTATCTTGACTGGCTCCAAAATGCAAACACGGGATTGTATTTTTTTTCAGAAGCTAGAGATCAGAAAATATACCACCCCATGCTTCCTTTGGGTTTTACTTGAGGACACAGTCAGGTAAAATGACACAAGGAAGGCCAAGAGGGATGATACGGGATACAGGAAACAATGGATCTACTCTAGGAGAGCAGATGAGAAAAACCTCAAGATGACATCTGCACAGCCAGCCCAAAGAACGACCTGCCAAAATGGGCACAGAGGAGCCAAAGGCTTTGGAAGAGAAGGAGATCTCAGAGAAAGGGCTACAACAGAATTTTTAAAATTAAAAGTTACTATTATGAGGAAGACACTGCAAAACAAAAAGCAGCACCAAGAAAACAAATATCCTATCCTAAATATTCTAGAAAACTTGGCTTTATGAAATCCTAATGATAAAGTGATTACTTATATGACTAAAGATAATATTTGAGGAAGGGAAAGTGGGTGGTATAAGAGCTAAATTCTCATGTATTATACTAAAATGTCAATAGCTGATGCCTAAATAGGTACATCCAGGAAGAAGTTAGGGGTAGTGGTGACCTAGTGGAGATTTTTGTTGCTTGCAGGAAATAACATTTGGGCGAGTCCTTAAGCAGCACAGACAGACTTAAGGAGATGGCATTTCTAGGCAAAGGTAATTCATTGAGCAAAGACAAACAATGAAAGAAGCAAGAACATTTATGGACACCAGGAATATTCACAACAAAAAGCTGGTGTTAAGGAAAAGGGCAATTGTTTGCCTGTCATACTAAATACCAGCAACTCCAAAGAATGAAAAGGTTATTTTTAGTATCTAAAACAGAACAAACAAAACACTTTAATAGGAGCAGAAAAATTAACTTCTAAATAAGTTGAGTAATAAAAAAATCATCCTAGTTAGACTTTTGTTTGAGATGGTTTATTTTATCTCTTGAACACTAGAGAATTTTTACTTTACCTGACCCATGGGTAGTGGTTGATCTAGCATCTCAACATCCATGTGCTTAGGAAGGTTATATAATCTGCAGAGTCCATATATCAACCACTTCAATTGCTGATGAAGCTACAAAACACATTTCAGTAAATAAGCATTATGTTAAAGAGCCCTTAGAAGACATCAATAATGTTATGTCTACGGTAATCAATCCAGGAGGAAATAAAAAAGTTTGTTACTGCTCAACTGCAGCTTACAGATTAATAAAAACTCTTTAAAATATTTTCAGGAGCGTCTAGTTTAAGACAGTTACTATGGCTAAAAAAGAAAAAGAAAAAAAACTACACACAGGCAGCGTTGTTACCCACGGATTATAAAAGTATATATTTCAATCATAGTCAGTTAAAAGTACAAAAGCAAATGTGATCCAGCAGACAGAGCCTGGAAATCTAGATGACCTTGGATATCATATCTAATTCCCTGAGTTTCAGTCTACTCATCTGTAAAACAAAGAAATGAAAACTTTCCCAGAATGGTAAAGATTAAATGAAACCTGTAAAACACTTGATACTTAATAGGCTCTTAAGTGTTCATCTAAAAAATAATAATTCACTAGGAAACTGCAATGAATAACTATAAATTTCCATCTTCAAGTCCAAATTGTGTCGTAAGCATATTTACTTTAAGGAAGTAAGCAAGGTAAACTATATGCACAAATGTGGCTTTCATTGTTTAAAATGTTTTTCAATGTATAAGGTGACTCAAATGGGATCTAATAAGGCGACACTTCATTTGGTCAGGAACAATTTTCTGGGTGTCTCTGACAAGAAAAGAGTTGAAGAGAAAGATGCAGGTTTACAAAGGACAAAGAAAGAAGATGCAGGATTAGAATGGGCTAACGAAGCACAGACTAAGCCTTCCCAAAGTGAACAATGAAGAAAGTGGAAACAGGAAGGTTGAACCATAAATTAGGATCCACCAAAAATCCTCATGCTTAAAAGGAAACCAAGCCCCAGTGTGGATTTGTTATGCACCCAATGTACTCTGTTTTGTGCTAAATACATAATGAAGATGAGGCAGGGCGATCTGGACACAGACCTGGACACTCTGACCTCTAGCACAGAAGGGGCTACAGGAGGGCTGGGGTGAAACAGGAATTTAAAGAAATTAAAGAATGTGTAAGCAAAAACTCAGTTGTATGTAAAAAAAAAAAAAAAAAACCAATTTCCCCTAGGAAAGAAAAAGAGGTGGAGTACTTTAAAAATTAACTGTCTGTTTTTCTGAGGCTAGTGAGCCTTACCTCTCCTCCTTTCCCAGGCATTGTGAAGACCCTGTTTCTCTAGCTGTGCAGGTGCAAGGTCACTAGATGGATAAACTCAAGTCGTAAAACATATTTTTCCTTGAAAAGTAAGAAATAATGTAATGCACGTCTCAACTGAATAACTGTCTTTGTTTCTTGTGTCTGTAATATGCTTCCCCCTGCACAGATCTCTCCCTACCCCACAAAATGCTTAAAAGATAATCAGACTCTTTGTTCAGGGCTCAGTCCTTTAGATGTTAATCTGACTGGGCCGGTGCACCTAAATAATAATATATATCCTCATTAACCCCACAGTCTCTCTGATTCCTAAATTATGCTGCCGCAGGGGGAGAGAGGCAGCAGGGTAGTGGAGTCATACCAAGGAACAAGAATACAGGGTAGTGGCCCGCCATAGCAGCTCACACCAGTAATCCCAGCAATTTGGGAGGCCAAAGTGGGCGGAACATCTGAGGTCAGGAGTTCGAGACCAGTCTGACCAACATGGAGAAATTCTGTCTCCACTAAAAATACAAAAATTAGCTCGCGAAGGCCCGCGGCGGGTGTTGAGGCGATGTGATTTCTGCCCAGTGCTCTGAATGTCAAAGTGAAGAAATTCAATGAAGCGCGGGTAAACGGCGGGAGTAACTATGACTCTCTTAAGGTAGCCAAATGCCTCGTCATCTAATTAGTGACGCACATGAATGGATGAACGAGATTCCCACTGTCCCTACCTACTATCCAGTGAAACCACAGCCAAGGGAACGGGCTTGGCGGAATCAGCGGGGAAAGAAGACCCTGTTGAGCTTGACTCTAGTCTGGCACGGTGAAGAGACATGAGAGGTGTAGAGTAAGTGGGAGGCCCCCGGCGCCCCCCCCCCAAGTCCCCGCGAGGGGGCGGGGCGGGGTCCGAGGCCTTGCTGGCACAAGACAGGGATGCCCTCTCTCACCACTCCTATTCAACATAGTGTTGGAAGTTCTGGCTAGGGCAATCAGGCAAGAGAAACAAATCAAGGGTATTCAGTTAGGAAAAGAAAAAGTCAAATTGTCCCTGTTTGCACATGACATGATTGTATATTTAGAAAACCCCATCGTCTCAGCCCAAAATCTCCTTAAGCTGATAAGCAACTTCAGCAAAGTTTCAGGATACAAAATTAATGTGCAAAAATCACAAGCATTCTTGTACACCAGTAACAGACAAGCAGAGAGCCAAATCAGGAATGAACTTCCATTCACAATTGCTTCAAAGAGAATCAAATACCTAGGAATCCAACTTACAAGGGATGTAAAGGACCTCTTCAAGGAGAACTACAAACCACTGCTCAGTGAAATAAAAGTGGACACAAACAAATGGAAGAACATACCATGCTCATGGATAGGAAGAATCAATATCGTGAAAATGGCCATACTGCCCAAGGTTATTTATAGATTCAATGCCATCCCCATCAAGCTACCAATGAGTTTTTTCACAGAATTGGAAAAAGCTGCTTTAAAGTTCATATGGAACCAAAAAAGAGCCCGCATTGCCAAGACAATCCTAAGTCAAAAGGACAAAGCTGGAGGTGTCGCGCTACCTGACTTCAAACTACACTACAAGGCTACAGTAACCAAAACAGCATGGTACTGGTACCAAAACAGAGATATAGACCAATGGAACAGAACAGAGTCCTCAGAAATAATACCACACATCTACAGCCATCTGATCTTTGACAAACCTGAGAGAAACAAGAAATGGGGAAAGGATTCCCTATTTAATAAATGATGCTGGGAAAATTGGCTAGCCATAAGTAGAAAGCTGAAACTGGATCCTTTCCTTACTCCTTATATGAAGATTAATTCAAGATGGATTAGAGACTTAAATGTTAGACCTAATACCATAAAAACCCTAGAAGAAAATCTAGGTAGTACCATTCAGGACATAGGCATGGGCAAGGACTTCATGTCTAAAACACCAAAAGCAACGGCAGCAAAAGCCAAAATTGACAAATGGGATCTCATTAAACTAAAGAGCTTCTGCACAGCAAAAGAAACTACCATCAGAGTGAACAGGCAACCTATAGAATGGGAGAAAATTTTTGCAATCTACTCATCTGACAAAGGGCTAATATCCAGAATCTACAAAGAACTCAAACAAATATACAAGAAAAAAGCAAACAACCCCATCAAAAAGTGGGGAAAGGATATGAACAGACATTTCTCAAAAGAAGACATTCATACAGCCAACAGACACATGAAAAAATGCTCATCATCACTGGCCATCAGAGAAATGCAAATCAAAACCACAATGAGATGCCATCTCACACCAGTTAGAATGGCAATCATTAAAACATCAGGAAACAACAGGTGTTGGAGAGGATGTGGAGAAATAGGAACACTTTTACACTGTTGGTGGGATTGTAAACTAGTTCAACCGTTATGGAAAACAGTATGGCAATTCCTCAAGGATCTATAACTAGATGTACCATATGACCCAGCCATCCCACTACTGGGTATATACCCAAAGGATTATAAATTATTCTACTACAAAGACACATGCACATGTATGTTTATTGTGGCACTATTCACAATAGCAAAGACTTGGAATCAACCCAAATGTCCATCTGTGACAGACTGGATTAAGAAAATGTGGCACATACACACCATGGAATACTATGCAGCCATAAAAAAGGATGAGTTTGCGTCCTTTGTAGGGACATGGATGCAGCTGGAAACCATCATTCTTAGCAAACTATCACAAGAAGAGAAAACCAAACACCGCATGTTCTCACTCATAGGTGGGAACTGAACAATGAGCTCACTTGGACTCGGGAAGGGGAACATCACACACTGGGACCTATCATGGGGAGGGGGGAGGGGGGAGGGATTGCACTTGGGAGTTATGCATGATATAGATGATGAATTGATGGGTGCTGACGAGTTGATGGGTGCAGCACACCAACACGGCACAAGTATACATATGTAACAAACCTGCACGTTATGCACATGTACCCTAGAACTTAAAGTATAATAAAAAAAAAAAATACAAAAATTAAAAAAAAAAAATATTAGCTGGGCATGGTGGCAGGTGCTTGTAATCCCAGCTACTCAGGAGGCTGAGGCAGGAGAATCACTTGAACCCAGGAGGTGGAGGTTGCAATGAGCCAAGATTGTGCCATTGCACTCCAGTCTGGGGGACAAGAGTGAGACTTCATCTAGAAAGAAAGAGAGAAAGACAGAAAGAAAGATAGAAAGACAGACAGAAAGAAAGAAAGGAAAGAAAGACAGGGTAGTACATTTTCCATGAATTTCAATTTTACTCTCTTCCTCCACCACACACACATAAAAAGGTTTTGAGGGATAGGAGGAAGAAATTGAGATCACAGCGAAAATATTAAGAGACATTTAGAAGGTCAGGTCTTAGAAATTTACTAGTTTTGGGGGGTCAGAGAACAGTAGTATATAAAATAATGCTAAGACAGTTAACAGGTTTGGGCATGGGTGACTAGTTTGATTATTTCATTTTGTCCCACTCACAATGACAAGGAGAATTATTGATGCAACACATAATGGGGCTGATAGAGTGCTAGAAGGTGGATACATGGAAATTTAAATATCATCGTTTTGCACACCCATGTCACTCCTAGTGAGATTTCCTAATATATATGATATACAGACAGATATATGGGCTTGAAACTCTGGAGATGAATATGGATTTAGGAATCCCTGGAACACAGGTCATGACTTAAGTAATGGGAGTCAAAGATTGTTCAGACAAAGCACAGAATGAGAAGAGAAGAAAGAAGTAGGTCAAGAAAAAAGAGATCAGAGGAGACCAAGGCAGGGTGATAAGATCAAAACCGGAGAAAAGAATCAGATAGAAGTCCCATTCGATTAGCATGTCCCTTCCCAGAGGACAGGGACATGCCTTTTTGTCTTTTATACACAATTATCACAGGTTCTGGCACAGAAGACACACAGCTTTTTTGTTTTTTTTTAATTGCGTTTTACTATTCACAGTTTCCTGGATCCACCAGGGGAGTAAAAAGTAAGTATAAACAAGCACAGAGATAGATTATTTTACATTGTATACTACAGGGGTCAGATGATACACAATATTTTATGCCTCACTTTTTTACTTAAAATATCTTAGAAGTTTGCACATGCTCTTATGGAAAGACTGGCTGCATTTTTTTGGTCCACAACAGAATTTTCTATTATAAAACTGTACACTATAATTTTTATTTAACCAACTCTTTATTGCTGGACATGAAGAATGGAGGAATGTTTCAACAAGGGAACAATCAACAGTATCAAAATACTGCAGAGAGGTCAATTTGGGGACTAAGAGGGGAGCCACTGGATTTGGCAACTAGGAGATACATTTTAGCCAAAAATGAAGGAAAATCCAGATTATAATGAGCTCAGTGAAAAAAGGTGAAGACATGTAGCTTATTCTCTCAAGAAACTACGCTGTGAGAAACTGACAGAGGCTGTAAGAGAGGGAGGTGAGTTGTTTTCTCCTTCGTGTAAATATATTTACTTTTTTAAACATTAGGCCGAATTTTATATCCCACTTCATTTAAATTTATGAACATGTTTATGTATGTATGTATGTATGTCATGTAATGTTTTAGACACTGAAAAATAACTCATTTCTGCTATTATAAAACTGGTATCTTTAGATGTTCAGAAGCAACTTCCTAAAAGGAGGTAGCAGTAAAGGAGCTATGTCTATCATTCTTTCCCATCAACCCCCTTGCTGGAGATGTAAACATGTGTCCATCAAGCCTTCAATTTTTACCTCTTATCTTCATGGCTCTCCAGACAAAACCTAACTCTTTCTTTTTGTATTTGTATATGTATATTTATATGTATATCTATATCTAGAGAGAGAGAGAGAAAGTCTTTCTATGTTGCCCAGGCTGATCTCAAACTCCTGGGCTCAAGCAATCCTCCCACCTTGGCCTTGCAAAGTGCTGGGATTACAGGCGTGAACCACTGTGCCCAGCCTCATCCTTAACTCTTAAAGTATCTTCAGACTGATGTTCTTCTGTTCTAATGTTTAAGAATAGATGTGTTTAAACAACTCTAACTTATTTTGACAAAAATTGGAGTTAAGACTCAAACTTCCTCGGATTATCAGTTCTCCTAAAACCATTCACAGAATAATCTATCTTTTCACTATTAAGTTAAAATAACACATTTTCCTTATGCTAAATTTTCATTTGCATGACTCTGGTTCTAAACTTCCATTGCCTTTATCTGTCTGGCTCAGGGCTAGTTCAAAATATTTTATTTAATATCTGGTTGAAAGAGTCTATATTTTATTATTTTTTATTATTTAGTCTTCTAAACAAATTTTAGAGTTGTTTTGTCAAGTGCCAAAAATAAATCTGCTGGAATTTGCAATATATATGTATATAAATTTGTATATAAATTGTGGCTGTGTGTGTGTATTTATATACACACAGACACACTTTTTTTTTTTTTTTTTTTTTTTTTTTTTGAGACAGAGTCTCACTCTGTCATGTAGGCTGGTGTTCAGAGGCATGATCTCAGCTCACTGCAACCTCTGCCTCCCAGGCTGATGTGATCCTCCCACCTCAGCCTCATGAGTAGCTGAAACTACAAGTGTGTGCCACAGACAAGCAGCTAATTGTCATCTACCTGCCTCAGCTTCCCAAACTTTTGGGATGACAGGTATGGCCACTGTGCCCAGCAGAAATTACATTTATAAATTAATATGAAGACATAGTGATAACTAACATATTTATAACATGAGATCTGCTCGTCCAGGAACATAGAATGCAAATCTTTCATTGCACTCAGCAAAATTTTGTCATGTCCTTGATAAAAGTCCTGCACATCTAAGTTTATTCCTAGATATTTAATTTTTGCTGAGATACCTGAAAAAATACTTCATCACTATATCTCCTATGTGATTATAGTTGACATTTGGGAAGACTATTGATTTTTATATAAAAGAGCTTTTAACCAGTAATTTAAAAAATTGTCTTTTTCAGTTGTTTCCTTTGGATATTCTTAAACAATCACGTCGAATGAAAATAATGATTGTTATTTTTATATAAAGACTATGACATCATGGGAAAATACAGTAAATACTTTTTAAAAGAATATAAAAGGCCAAGCACGGTGGTTCAAGCCTGTAATCCCAGCACTTTGGGAGGCCAAGACGGGTAGATTGCGAGGTCAGGACAACGAGACCATCCTGGCTAACACAGTGAAACCCCATCTCTACTAAAAAATACAAAAACAAATAGCCGGGCAAGGTGGCGGGAGCCTGTAGTCCTAGCTACTCGGGAGGCTGAGGCAGGAGACTGGCGTAAACCCGGGAGGCAGAGCTTGCAGTGAGCTGAGATCAAGCCACTGCACTCCAGCCTGGGCTACAGATTGAGACTTCATCTCAAAAAAAAAAAAAAAAGTATATATATAGAACATAAAACTATAGAGAATATGACCTCAACTATTTAAATATATGTATCACAGTTGTATATTTTACTAGCAAAGAAAAATATATACTGGTAGAAAGTGGCCATCATGTCAACTGTCGCTAGTAGTTATATTAGGTAGAGAAATTATGGGAAACTTTAATTTCTTTCTTTTTTCTTTTCTGAACCTTATGAATTTTCTCAACAATGGTGGCTTATGAGTTTTATAATAAAAAAGTTTAAAAATTTTCCAACATGGAAAGTTATATTTCTTTATATACTGAAAACAAAAACAAAACTTCCTATTTGAATACCTTTGACTTTTACTGCTGACTTACAGACCCTTGAAAGAAAAGACAATTCCCTCCCACTAGTTCTGGTGTCATTCTCTCCATCTCTGCCTTCATTTCCACCTTGGTCTTTTTCCTACTTCCCACCTTGGCTAGTGGTCACTACCCAAAATGCTTGCTTGGCTTACTGGTTAGAATTCAGGGAAAAAGAGATCCTGAATTCCTAATCTAAACTAAGGTTATACATGTGGGAAATAATAAAGAGAATCCAGGTAAAGTAAAATTTGAAGGATGTAAAATACCCAGATTTTAATTCCTCTAAGACTATAGTCATTACTCGTGTTTTTTTTTTTTTTAAACCATATTATCTCTTAACGTTTAATTTCTAAATATAATGCTTATGAGGAAAAGAGAAAATAGCTTGGCTTCTTTCCTCACCGAATTGTTGTTCTTAGTATCTTCTAGACATTCCAGAACTGATGTCAGATTTGGCTCATCAGCACAGACAACTGTGTTAAACATTTACATACAGACTAACCCAAATATGCAATTAAACCACACCACTAAATGGCAAGATGACCGTGGATTTAAACAAAGTGTATCAGGAGGAAAAGGCAACACATTAAAACTCATATGAGGCGCTGGACTTCTAAGACAGCCATTCTCCTTGCATAGCACTGTCTGCTGCTACAACTCATAGAAGTCAACAATTTTCTTCAACACTGGTAGGCAGCCTCTAAATGGGTCCAATCACCCTCACCTCCTGCCATTCACACCTTTGTAAAATTCCCACCCCTGGACCTAGTGACTCACTTCTACCAAGGAGTATACAGCAAAAGTAATAACATCACTTCTGAGGTGAGGCTACAGGGAGACTACGATGCCTGCCTTGGTCACCCTTCTCCTGCTCTCTCCACTGCTCCCTCTGATGGAAGCCAGTTACCATGTGATGAGGTGCCCTATGGAGAGGCCCACATGGCAAGGTACTGTAAAAGGCCCCCGACCAGTAGCCATCTAGAAACGGAGGCCCAGTCCAACAGCCTCTGAGTTGAATCCTGCCAATGTGAGCTCAGAGGCGGAATATCTCCCTATCCTGCCTTGGGATGATCACAGCCACCACCAACACCACTGCCTGGTGAGAGGCCAAGCCAGTGAACCCAAGGTAAACTGCACAGAATCCTGACCCACAGAAACAGATAATGTGTGTTGTTTTAAGCTGCTAAATTCATTACACAGCAATAGATAACTAATTCAAACACCATAAAATTCTGACATTTTAGTCTATCACATGATCCAAGTAATACCAATAAATGCCATTACTATACATATATTTTTGGGACACAATTACATGTGATTTTTTTAGATTTATTTTTGTTGACACAGTTTATAAGAACAAATTAAATATTTAAAATCAAAGGCCAATTATTAGGTCTCATTTAGTTGCTTATTTTGTTCACTTCTATTTACCTTTCCCTAGTGTCTGAGTAACTATCAAGAAACAAGTCAAATCTGTGAAAATACCTGTTAACATTCAACATATATTTTTATATATTTCTGTTCTATGACGCAAACATAGTTTTCAACACTTAATTGGCACATCAAATGTGTCATTCTGTCATAAGCAGCATGTTTTAAAATTCAGATTTAATAAACTGATTTAAGACAGTAAATTTGAAAGACAAAATCAGTCTCATTCAGGAGTGGTCCATTATGTTGATCATCTAGAATCAACACTGATTAGCCAAACTTTAAAAGCCAAGAGCCCCAATTCCAGAGAAACATTAAATTTCTTTAACATAAAAGTATATTATTTTTGAGACACATCTTGTCAGAGATATCCACGATTGCCTGCACATTATATTCTGGCATTATAATCTGGTACTTTAATCGTAATCATGAAGGTGGCTAGGTTTCCGGTAAATATCAGCATTTTATATAGGCAAAAGCAGTTAATAAAAACAGGTTCTTTTATTATAAACCAAATGAGCTTGTACTTAATCACACTCTTTCCCAAAGTTTTTGAAGCTTTGATATGTTGATATTTGGTCTTTCCTTAATATAAAACATACCTACAGACACTTTTGCAGAGTTAATAGTAAAATTACAAATTGATGACACTTTTGAGGCAAAGCAGGATAACTGTCTGTTCCTTCAGTGTTCCATCACTGAATTGACTTTCACTGCTCCATCATACTGTCTGGCTGAACGCTGACATTCCATAGTCTACAACTGTAAAGACACCCACCTATGTGAGTTTAAAAAGTGGTCTGCACAAAAGAAATAAAAAACTTTATATACAACAAACTGTTTTTTAAAAATACAAAAATAACATCTGTCACTTTTGTCATGCTGACAATCTGACATATATACACACGCAGGAGAAAAGTTCCAATTCAGTCAACTGGACAACTGTAGCTTGTATATTTTTAATATGATGGACACGCTGCTGCTGAATTTTCATACTGACAGAGATGTATATTCAAAATATTTCATATACTAAATACTGCAATCTCTGTGTGTATAAATCCCAGTCATAATAGTTTTTGTTCTACTTGATTAAAAGTATGTCTTAAGCTAGCTAATATTAAGTGCACTAAAAGCCACAACAGTTCAAGAATCTATGACGTTATATAAAGAAACCCAAAATGTACAAAATACAACTATAAAAGCAAGGAACAATTAATGCCATGCAAGATTTTAAACTAAAAGTGGCATAGAAATGCAATTTAAAATAGCAAACTCAAATTCACATAACATTCAAGATAAAAAGGTCGCAATAAGTTCTAACGTTGCTTAACAAGGATTAGAAAAGGAAATACATTCTCTTTGCTGGTATAATAGTATAAATCAGATCTTCAAATCTATGGGAATGAGTCATCTTCTCTGTCCTCTATCTCAAGAAATTAGCTCTTTTACAGTTGTTTTTATGAAATCTTTCCTTTCAGTTTAATCATAAGTAGGATAATTTTCATAGACCTTTTTGCAAACCTGTTTCATTGTAACTTGGCTTCCAAGTTAGCACTGGCCAGCAATTTCTTTATTGTTTCCTTTAACTCTTCATCTGTAGGGGGTTTCTTCAACTTTTCAATTAAAGTTTCCTCATCTGAACTATCCTCAGACTCACTTTCTTTTTTGGAACTGTTTTGATTCTTCTTGGTGGTGCTGCTATCTGCTTTTAACATTGGCACTTTTCACAGATTTTTTACTTTTAGAAGTAGTTTTCTGTTTAGGTTTTTCTCTTTTGGCTGTCTTTTTTGGTGGCTCCCCTTCACTTTTCTTATCTTCATCATCTGAAGACTCTTCTTTGTTTTTCTTTTCATCTTCATCACTACTAGATTCATCTGACAGAATTCCAGGACATTTGATTCGCTTAGCCTTCCTTGCCATTCCAGAACTCTTCCTTTCCCTTTTACTGCCTTTGCTAGAAGTTGTTGAAGATTTTGGCAATGGTTTGCCAGAAGGCTTTGGATACATTAAGAAATTCAAGATCCTCTTCACTAGTTCACTATTTACACCTGATGTCTCCAAATCAAGAACCTTACAGATGCTCTTTAACATGGCGTTTCTAAATTTTTTCAACATTTCTTCCTTCATTTTATATTGGACACTTCCTTTTTCAAACGGAAAGCCACTGAACTGACCCACATTCTTCTTTAATGAGGACACAGTGCCTGGCCTGTTGTAAAGCAGTTTGTGTAGATTTCTAAGTTCATCGGTTTTCTTCTTACTTAGAAAAAAATGTATCCTCTCAATTTCACAAAGTTTCTGCCCCTTTCCTTGTGCAATTGTAAATGGCTCTCTGTAAGGAAGGGACTTGCATTGTCAACCTCTCTACTTTTTTCTTCCCCCTCTTGCCTTCCACAATGCGACTCTTTTCTTTTTCCTCCTCCCCATCGTCCTCGTCCTAGTCGTCGTCCTAGTCCTCTTCCTTCTGGCTCTCCTCACTGGGACCGGGCATTTCGGGTTCTTTCTCCGTCGCGGGCTGGGCGAGGGTTCTCTCTCCCTCCGCAGCAGGGGCCGAGGTGGACATGATGTGAACCACGGATCCCGGTTGATACTGTATAATCAAATGTTTCAACATACAGAAGATCTCGGTGAACCATTATTTTCAAAGTGGCCAATGCATGATGTTATCATATCATGCAAGGGTAAAAGATCCAAAGTTCAAGAAAAATCAAGTTTTGATGGAGTTATCAAAAAAGAAACCAAGGCAACATGGCAAAACCCTGTCTCTACAAAAAATACAAAAAATTAGCTAGGTGTGGTAGTACACACCTGTAGTCTCAACTACTCTGGAGGCTGAGGTGGGAGGTTCACTTGAGTCCCCAGAGACTGAGGCTCCAGTAAGCCATGATCATACCACTGCAATACAGCCTGGGCAACAGAGCAAGACCCCATCTCATAAAAAAGAAAAAAAAAGAAACATCCACAATGATCTAAAATGGCTATCTGTATGAGATTCGCCTTTCTTCACATTTTTTCAAGCAAATATCACACAATAAATGGAATGCAGATGCAAATGACAAATAAAACATTAAAGAAATTTGCAAAAGATGTTAGATTGTACTACTTTGGGTTTAGAAATTTTCTTTTCATAAAAGCATTTATAACAATATTTGGTGAGCTGTTAAAGAATATTTTAAATATTTCTGATTTAATTTCTAGTGATAAATACCAATAGATATCACCTACATACACAAAAGCTCCTTGGGCCATCAGTACATTTTTACGAGTGTGAAGGAATCCTGACCCCAAAACTTTGAGAACTGCTGCCTTCCCCTCCACTTTCTTCCTTCCCTAGAATTTCTTCCTTGGAAGAAACATTCCTTTGCCATTCTATGTTAACTTACTTAGTTCCACTGAGTAACACAGTTTTGCTACCTCTCTCCCATCTTTCCACATCCCTCTCTTGACACAAAACCTGACCAAAGGACTCTACCAGCCCACCCCATTTCCAGTGATTAGCTGTCAGGTGGGCTAAGCCAAGCAAATCTGGGTGTTCTCTGAGACTAGTCCTCCCTTTCTGGGAGATATGGAATCACAGGGACAAGATTGGCCACTGAGGGGTGGTCAGAATTCATCTTGCCTAAATGGGAAGAGGTTAGGCAAGTTTCTAGAATGTCAGACTGCTTTCTAGAAAGTCAAAGATAACTATACTTTCTGCCATGACTGTGAGAATGCCCATTTCATGGCACACTTTCTAACATTTTTACCAATCTGATATATAACAGCTGGTACCTAGAAGAAAAAAAGGCCGGGTGGGGTGGTTCATTCCTGAATCCCAGCACTTTGGGAGGCCAAGGTGAGTGGATCACCTGAGGTCAGGAGTTCCAGACCAGCCTGGCCAACATGGTGAAGTCCCATCTCTACTAAAATTACAAAAATTATCTGGGCATGGTGGCAGGCACCTGTAATCCCAGTTACTCAGGAGGCTGAGGCAGGAGAATCACTTGGACCTGGGAGGTGCAGGTTGTAGTGAGCCAAGATCATGCCTTTGCACTCCAGCCTGGGTGACAAGAGTGAGACTTCATCTCAAAAATTATTTTTTCCATACAATATAATTTGTTCCATCTCTAGAAAACAAATCAGCAATGAGAAATGAAAGCCACCTCTTGGAAGGTTTCAAGGATTTAGCTCTACCTATTGATGTCCAAAGCATTAGTTAAGGTAGAAAACACACACACACACACACACACACACACACACACTCACTCACCCCTATGTATTCAGTACCAGGAAACACGAATGACTAGATGGTATAGTCATCCAACACAACCACAGAATAACTGAAGGCACTGTGTAGAGGAGTAACTTATGACACGGATCTACAATATTGTTGAGTGAGAAAGCAGATTACAAAAACAAAATCTGATTTTGTAAGGGAGAGGGAACACATACAAGCACAGGAGAAAAGAGATGAGCAGAGGACTGGAAAGATACAAAATTCTCATGGTGGTACATTCTGAGTGGTAGAATTACCGGTATGATTTTCTAGTTTTGCCTAAAAATTTTCTAAACTTCTTAAAATAAGTTTTTGTTACCCATATTATAAAACATCCATCACCCCAGGAAACGTCACCTTGAGCACAAACTCTACAATATGTTCAATGTTTGTTCAGTTTAATACTTAAGAGATGATCTTTTTTGAAAGACATCTAAAATGATGACCTATATTTGAAACTATGCATTAATATTTTTCAAGAATATGCTTTACATTTTGTAATTTTGATAAGGTTAAGCTTTATCACCATCTTGAAAAGATAAGTGTTCTATTTGTCTTTGAAATATGACCTACAATATGCCAGTTTTTAAACAGTAAATGATGCTCAAAAATCACAATATAAATTCAGGCAGTGTTCCTTACATGGAGTATTTAAGTGATTCTAACACTGTTCTTTTTCACCGGTTATGAAAACACAGAACAATTATTTAAGCATCTAAGCATTCAGGTCCTTTGTTTCTCCTCCATTCTATTAGTTTTATAGTAATTTTAAGGCCTGCGAGGATGAAGTTGTCTGTGACAGCCACCACCAAGGTTACTATAAGCAGACAAATTTCAAACAAGGTTATCACCACTACCATCCCCACCATACAACTGTCTCAATTAAGGGCAACACAATTCAAGGTTAGCCAAGACAACCTCTTTACCTGTCACTGCTTAAGAAAGGATTTTTTGGTCTTATTTAGAAATAACTTTCTGTATCTATTTTTCTCCATAAATCCACTGAGACCAACGTGTGGCTCTATCTCAAGCACCAACAAGCAAAACTGCCTGCCAGTATGTTCAGTTTCTGTATCTTTCTAAACGTAGGGCATGGCTATATTTTGATATGAGAATTTTTTGAAAACTGATGCAGAAACTTCTTCTTGAAAGTTCAGCCAGGTGCAGTAGCTCACGTCTGTAATCTCAGCACTTTGGGAGGCTGAGGCAGGCAGATCACGAAGTCAGGAGTTCAAGACCAGCCTGGCCAACATGGTGAAACCTGTCTCTACTAATACTACAAAAACTAGCCAGGTGCGGTAGCAGGTGCCTGTAATCCCAGCTACTCAGGAGGCTGAGGCAGGAAAATCACCTGAGCCTGGCTGGCAGCGGTTCCAGTGAGTCAAGATCGTACCACTGCACTCCAGCCTGGCTGACAGAGTGACACTCTGTCCCCACACACACACACACAAAATTTCAGATACACAGCAGTTGTAATTCTTCTGAATGCTGGTTATGGGACACATTACTTTCATACTTTGCCGTTCAATAAATATGGAGTGGAGAATAAAGTAAATTGACAGAATTATCATATAAAATAAAATTCTAAGTCCTCTGATAACAAAAGAAACTTAAACACACACACACACATACACACACACACGCACGCACGCGCAGTGTTCCTTGCTAATCATTTTACAACAACCACGTAGCTAACCCAGAGCCCACAAAAGCAGAATAAAAATTCTAACACTTGGTAAAATAAAAATGCACATATATCCCTGTCATCTAAAAAAAATGCTTAAGGATTCAAAGACAGACAGCAATTACAGCTACTGAGAACATCATTGTAAGCAAACTGAGGCAGAGAAAACAAAGGTGCTGATGAGGATTTGAACCACCTAAGCTGCAGAAACTCACTGGAGGGTTTCCTACGTTCCGAGTTGGGACTATCTTTCAGAATGATCTTTTAGAACAGATCACATAACACTGTTACAAAGGATCTGGAGAAAGGGACCCTGGCTTCATCACTCCGGCTCTCCAGTCATGCTTTACATTTTCACTTCTTACACTCTCTTTCATATGAAGTCAATTTACAGACTTCCATCAAGCCCTTAGAGACTTTTTGTACTATCCACGACAAGTTCTTGATGTTATCTCTGCACTTTTGACAAATTCTTAGCAGTTAACTTACAAGGCAGTTAAGATTTTTGTTCCAGCACAACATAGCTAGGATAGGGTCAGACATTCAACAAAACAAATATTTCCCAAGCATTTATTGAGTAGGAGATAAAAAGCACAAAGCATAATTATAAAACATTCTCCCCTGCCACCATAAACTTTTTTTTAAAGCCTTACAGAACACAGCATAATATGACCAAAGCGAAAATAGTAAGGACGAAAGAGGGGAGGAGGTGAAACATCAGCATGAACTAAATATGACCCAGAAGAGCCTTGATGGTCAGATGTGCAAAGCCAAATTGGGTGGGGTTAGGGGGTGGCTGTCAGGGGCACATTCTGTAGGGGAAAAATAGCTGATACAGAAGCCTGAAAGGAAAAGCAGGCAGAGCGCCTGTACAGGACTCTTACCTGCCACATCCACCGTAAAATGCGCCTTTCCAGAACACAGCAGCGGCCCGACCGGGGAGAGAGGGATCGCTCAAACAGCACCAGAGGCTGCATTCCAACTTTTCCTCCCTCAACGGGTCCGTTTTCATTGTTAGTTTCTCCTTAAACACAAACTTAAAAATGATTGGCTGAACATGCAGGAACAAGGAAAACCTGACTGAAGAATGAGGCCTTTACACTTAAGGGCCTTGGGTCCGCGTGAGGTTGCTCAGGTTTGTAATCACACAACTTTGGGAGGCAGAGGTGGGTCATTTGAGGTCAGGAGTTCCAGACCAGCCTGGCCAACATGGTGAAACCCCGTCTCTACTAAACAACACAAAAGGTAGCCAGGCATGGTGACTGGCGCCTGTAATCCCAGCTACTCGGGAGGCTGAGGCAGGAGAATCGCTTGAACCCATGGATTGTCAAGACAAGGAGGCTGCAGTAAGCCGAGATCGCCCCACTGCACTCCAGCCTGGGCCACAGAGTGAGACTCCATCTCAACAAGCACCTGCCACCATGCCCAGCTAACTTTTGTATTTTTAGTAGGGACAGAGTTTTACCATGTTGGCCAGGCTGGTCTAGAATTCTTGACCTCAGGTGATCCACAGCCCTCAGCCCAAAGTGCTAGGATTACAGGAACGAGCCACTGCGCCCTGTCAAAAAACCGAAAATCTTAAAGGCCTTTCCCTTTTCCCCGCCTGTGCTCAAACAACAGCTGGAGCCGCCCTGCCGCACCCGTCGCGGTTCTGGGGAGTAGGCCGGCTGACTGAGGGCGATCATGGGCCCCGAAAGGGCTGCGGGCGACGCGGGCTCCCAGCTCGGGACTCGGGGAGGAGGGCGAGAGGTGCCAGCAGCCCCCAAGCCAGCCCCCCGCAAGGAGACAGAGAGACGCGTCCTCCGCCTCCTCCCACACAAGCCTCCGGCAGTCCCGGCGATCCCGGCGGGCCAGTCACAGGAGAAAGGGGCGCGTTCGCCCCGCCTGGGGAACCAGGGCCTCTCCCGGGCAGGTTACCCTTTGTCCGGGTACTTCCGGAGCCTCCTCTCCGCCCTCGCCCTGCCCCTTGGGGCCGCCGCTGGGCGCTGACACGGACACGGATACACAGACACGGACATCTTACCCTCACCTCCGGCGGCGGGGGCGCGGAAGGTGAGCCGGTGAGGAGCCGCTGTTATGGCCGCGACCACCCGGTGGGGCCGCTCGGCGGCGCTCTCGCGGCTCCGCCTCTTCCCGCTGCCTTGACTCTAGTCGGAGCGCGGCAGGAAAACAGCAAGGGACACCGAGGCCTCTGCGGGGAGCTGTGGGGCGGCCCCTGGGCGGCTGCTCCCCTTGTAACTGACTCCACCGACCGGAGGCGCGGCTCCTGTGAAGCAGCAGCTTAAAAGCGCAACAGCACCACCGCCCCCGCTGCCGCCTGGGAAGGGGCTGCCTCCACCCCGTCCCCCTCCCTCTCATCCCTCACCCCTCACCCCTCACTCCCGCGCGCCCCGTGAGCACCCATTTTGGCGCGTGCAGGAGTCCAGAGCATGCGCGCGCTTCCGGCTGCCCTCTCATCGCCTTGACCCAACACTACTGGACCCATCTGGTCCCTTCCTCACACTGGCAGACTGGAGGCTCCGGGTGGCACAACTGCCAATGTGTGTGTGTTTTGGCGGGGAGGCACAAAACCACCAGCTCGTTGTGTGTGTGTGTGTGTGTGTCCGTGTGTTTGTGTGTGTCTCCCAAGGGAACAGCACTGCTGAGTTCAGGCTGAGTATTAGTGTGTGTCTCCCAAGGGAACAGCACTGCTAAATTCAGGCTGTTAGCTCGTGGACTGTCAGCAAAATACAGTCACAAGAAGGCTATGTGCTGTTTTGTCTTTTGCAGTGACATCATGTTTGCAGTGACATCATGTTGCTCATGTTTTATGTTTTTTCAGAGTTCATTAGTTTCTGTTTGTTCTCAGTTAATATCCAGCTCAATAGATTGTGTAAGTAGAATACCCACTAACAGAAAGTCACCTACATAAAATATAGTGAAAAATATGCCACCCACTTAAACTATAGTTGAAAACATGTATTCATTAGTTTTGTGTAGCCAACACTGGATACTGGGTAAGGGCACAGGATCCCAGGGCTAGACTGCCTGGGTTCGAGTTCCGATTTAGCCACTTGCTGGCTTTGAAATACTTGACAGCTTTAAGCCTCAGTTTTTTTTCTTTTTTTTCTTTTTTTTAACTTAATCCCAAATGTGATAGTAAGTCTCACTTTCTTGATCTGAAAAACAGAAATTATTCAATGAGAGTCTATGTGAAAACTTTAAAGGCTTTAAAGCCTCTATCTGGCTCAGGAAAGTCCTCAGCTTTAGCTGTAAAAGTTTTAAAAGCCACTTTAAAGTTTTTAAAGCCACTGCCTGGCTCAGGAAAGCCCTCAGCTTTAGCCATTGATAGCTATGATTATTATTGTGCTGGCTACACATGCATTAATGAGGCAGGAAAATGCTCAAGGATAACAACCCATACCCAGATTATCTCATCAGACCGAGACAGATGCGTATGCGTGCATGCTCGTGTTTTAGCTCAGAGCCATTTGTCTAAAAGCCTCTTGAACTCAGAGGCCCGGGCAGTATCAACTTTACTTTGTAGTGGAGCCATCACTTTTGTTAATCAATGAAATTGACATAATGCTCTTTTTTTCTTTTTAGCACCAGCCATGTGCGTAGAGCTAACTGTG
>NC_045439.1:95327439-95416373 GCF_002776525.5 Piliocolobus tephrosceles | reverse complement strand
CTGGAGGGACGGACAGACCACCTGGTGCAGACAGGAGAGGGAGGCAGAAGGGCGGAATGGAAGACACCTGGGGTGGGTGAAAGTCAGTGCCCTTGGGTGCTGGTATCTGTCCTCCCGGCCACAGCTAGATCAGTCTTCTGAACGTGTTGGCTGTCAGGGCTGCACTGTGCCCATTAGGCGCCATGGCAGTCCCCGTGAAATCCACCAGGTGTCACCAGGCAGCATCCAGGCAACAGGCCTGGAAGATCCCCCCAAGAGCCCAACTGGACATGCTCAGACACTCGGGGGCTCCTCTTTCAATGGGAAAAACTGCAGGACCCACTGAGGGAAACGGGAACATACCAGGCTGAGCAGTATGGCTAAATCCATTTATTCCCAAATAAAAAGCAAAGAAAACAGGAGTCCCATCACCAAGGAGCCATGACTCCATCCCCGCCTCCTTCCTCGCTCCTATGCTAGCAATAAATAAGTTTCCCAGCTGCAAGTAACTATCAGAACCTCTTCCTCATATGCCAGCTGCAACCTCCGCTAGGTACGATGCATACAGAATGTTGCACAGATACAGTATGTACATGGGGGAAGGGCGGGTCACCCCCAGCAGCCCGTGTCCTCACCTCATCTACAGTTAGCTCCAGTGTCCCGCCTCAGCTGCCTCTCTGAGTAAGAAGATGGGAGCCCCCCTGAGGGAAAAGTAAGGAGGCCATCACACCTCCTCCAAACAAATCAACTCCATCAACCTCTGGCTCTTAAATAACAAACATCATCATCCAGAAATGTAAGGACTCTGCCTTGTTCAAGGTGGTAAAGGGTCTGTTTTTCTCCACTCCATTAGACAGGGGTCTTGTGTTGCTACCCTAATGGTAAAGCGGTGACTGGGAAGGGGTTGTAGGGATATGGTGGGGGCGAAGACTACAGATTCACTTCCCCAGGCTTATGTTGACAGGGGCCTGCTTTTATTTATTTTTATTCCGTGATGGTTTTTTAAATCCAGTAACTTCTTTTTCATAACTTTAAAAAAAACTTTCCATAAAACTTTTTTTAACTTTTTTTTCACAACTTTTTTGCCACAACTTTTCCACCGTATTTTTTATCCCATAACTTTTTCATCCCACAACTTTTAATTCCTGTAACGTTTTTAGTTTATGTTCTTTTAATAAACACACTTACATAGTTACAATTTTGTGAGAATAAAAACTGATTATCTCATGCCACGCGTTCCCGGCATTTGCACAGTCTCAATACATTTAATACTATAGTTTTCAAGACACACAAAATTTTAAGGCAAAACAGCACCTTGCAAGAATTTCAGAATTTATTACATTACAGTAGCATCACAGAAGCAGTCAGGAATGCCACTTTAGACAAAAGTCAGTATTTCTATTATACATTCTGTTTACCAGAAATCATAAGTTGGTAAAAGTGATTCTAAGAAAACTTGGCAAATAAAGCTTTGGACTGGAATTGGCATTTCTTTGTCTACTTTTCCTTCCCCTAGATTCTTTGTTTTAAACTACGGTGCTCATATCTTAAAATGTTTTAACTTATTTCAAGACATTAATACAGCAGTTACATTTTTGAATAGTTATTTGAAAGTGACTGTAAGATAAAGTTTTAGAGAAGCTATTATGGATGGGGTTATTTACATTTTCATGTTTTGTACAAAGCAGCTTTGGATTTAGAACTGAGTGTTTTCATTTTGGGAAAACCTATCAGGTTTAATCAAACACTTTAAAAATAATTATCATATATTGCAATCTTTCAATAGGCATTTTGATTCTTTACTTTCTACAGAAATAGAAATTTATTCAGTTGAACTCACATTTTAAAATTCTGTTTCTGCTGAACTCTAACCTTCTAATGTTACCTTCTAAGCAAATTGAAAGCTGCCTTATACTGAATGAGGAAGAGAACAAATACTTGGCTGAATGAGGTATTGCAAACGACTGCATGAACTTAGAAGAAAGAGTTAAGTTATTGTCATAGGATTTCCATCTTTTTAGCTTTTTCTTAAACTTATGACAAAATATCTACACAAAGAGTGGTATTTCAGGTAATATAGCACATTTATTTTTCAGACTGACATTCAGCTTAAATATGCCGGTATGGGATTTAATCCATAGGTACCTGATGAACACGTTATCGTCAGATAGGTTACAGATGCTAAACGTTATCTGAAGGTCATTCCTAGTCATTTATATGTGTCAGGGTAAAAGTGAAGTGATTTGAACTATCAAAATACCTTTGAAATAATTTATCAATGTATTAGAAAAACCCAGTTTCAGAATGATAAAGAAAAACTGTTAGACCAAATAATTTGGCTAATTAACAGTGGTACAATCCCTTTTTAGGTCATAATCCCTTTTCAGGTCATCAAAAAGGAGTACAACTGCCCCAGCTCATGATATAATATCTTCATGAGCCCAGAGCACATACGAATCCTAAGGGGACTACCATAGTAACATACTCATTCTTGGCTCCAAAACAAATGAAACGTATTCTATCCTGCACACATCTTCCAGAGCAGGCCACTTTCCTCTTTTGGGAGATTTAAAAAGCTCCCCAAAATGTTATTACGCCCATCCCCAATACACAGAAAAAGGGGGAAAGGCTCTCTCCAGTGCCCCATCTTTAAACAACTGTAAATGTCAGTACTCACAGTGGCACATTACAAACTAATAAACAGCGCACTTGAGGGCAAACCACATATTGAGCTAATGAAGAGCTCACTGTGATTAGGAGTCGATCAAGCATAATAGCAGAACATAGACAAATTTTATCTGAATTCGGTAATGAATATACATGCTGCAATAACATTAAAAAAGCATGGCAGCCTATTCCAAACCAGCAAGAACAGTTTTGTGCATATAGTGGGTCTTTGCGTGTTTGAACTCCCACCACATAGAGCAAACTCGATATGCATGCTAATGACCTACAGTTATCAAATAAAAAGAAAAATGCTAAAGGATGCCATAGCGAACATGAGGGAAAGACCCACTCTTCTGTAACTTTTTACAAATAAATTTAAACTAAGTTAGAAACACAAATAAACATGAGTGGCTCTAACATTCAAATGAAGTAAATGAATTGTGTAGGAGATTAACCCCTAAACTTTTTTTGTTTGTTTTTAAATTTCTTGACCAGCTCTTAGATGATGATGATGTTTATCTCCCTGATCTCGGCACCGTGAAAAGAATGGCATGCAGGGGTTGCTGCCCAAACCTCGGTGCTCCTGGGGAGTCCTGCGTTAGAGGAAGCAGCTGCACAATATGCTGTGCAGTGGGGTTGTCGTGGGGAGAACCCTCTCTGGCCTCTCCTGGTGTAGGCTCCACGCTGTCAGTGAGGCTCACCTCATGAAGATCTTCAGACAGAGGGAGGAGGGGATCTGAGCTCAGTGCAAGCCTCCCCTGCTCCTGCCTGCCCACCCCGCCTGAGGGCTCTACTCACCACCCTGCTTGTCAACACTCCCAAGCTAATGGGGGATTGGGGCTCCTAGAGCGGGCTCATCAGCAGGACTCTGGAGAGTGGTCAGGAATTTGTCGTGTCCCTCGTTCTGGTCGCCCACAAGCCACAACACCTGTCCCTGCAGCTCCAGCAGGTTCACCTGGAGGGAGGGGTGCTTAGCTGCCATGCCGGTGCCGGTGCCCAAGTTCACCCCCAACCCTACCCCCACCCCCGCAGGGATGTTCCACACCCTACTTGCCTACTTGCGTCTCCTGGTCCTGGGCCAGCCTGATGATGTCCTCCTCTCCCAGTGATGCATTTTGGCAGTGCCCCCTGGCTGATGTACTTTCCTGTGGGAGGACACAGCTCAGAGGCTGAGGGCCCTCTGACAGCCCAGCAGCTCCCCCTGCTGTGCCCTGGCCTCCCGCTCACTCATGGTGTCTGTCCCAAGAGGTGGATGAATTGAAGCTCTAAGTTACTCCACCAGCTCCTTCAGGTCCACCCTGTCCTCCATAAAGTCACTCTGGAGCCAAAATAATGGGATCACATCTCAAGAATCACCTGCCTTGCCCCGCCCACACCGTTCTTGGCCCATGCCAGGACCTACTCAGCTGCAGCTTCTCCATGGCCCCCTGCAGGGCTTGGTGGGTCTCCCCACACACAGACTCACCCCCAGTCCCTGGGGTCCTTTGGGATGAAGCCACTGGGTGAGCCAGGGGCTGGCAGCACACCCTTTGCTCTTCCTGGGCACTGGCTCCAGCGTCATTGAAAAATGCCACCTGAAGGCGAGAGGTGAGTATTCTTGTAGGGACAGACACAGAACAACCGGGGCAGGGAGGTGGAGCGCAGCCCCTTCCCTTGGGGCTCAGAGTGTGCATCTGTTGGTCACAGGTGAAATGGTGTCTGACCACTGGCTTCCGGAGGGAGTGAAAGTCCACAGAAATCAGAAGGCGGGGAAACCAAGAACATAAGGGGATCTGGGAGGGACCACTGAGGAAGGTGACAAAGTAGGGACAGGGAAAGTCAGGCTCACCTGGCCTCCAGGCTCTCCCCGTCCTCTGGGATGTTCACCATGGGCCGAGGCACCTCCTCCTCCTCACTGTCCAGATATCCTCCTCCGTCTCCTCTAGGCCAGAGGGGTCCTCAGACAACCCAACAAGGGAAGTACTGGGGGCCCACCTCTGCCCCCACCCTCACTGTGTAGCCCTGAGCCAGCCCATTCCCAGAGGGAAATAAGCTGTTCTGTATTATTACTTTTAAGAACCAAGATCTTGCTATATTGCCCAGGAACAGTCCCACTACCAATTGGTGCGGGAGTCCTGACCTGGTCCCTTTGTAACCTGGGCCAGTTCTCCCATCCTTAGGCAACCTGATGGCCTCCTGCTCCCAGGAGGTCACCATATTAATACCGAACTTAGTGCGGACACCCGGTCGGCATAATGACCAGCTGTCTTAAAGGTCCCTTCCAACTCCTCAATCCTATGCTGCTAACAGGCCCCCTTTCCTCCCAGGGCTCTCGCCTCTTCCTCCGAGTGGTCTCCTGTACCTTCCCCAGGGAGAGCCATGAGGCTCAGCTGGGCTTTAGCTGCTGCTTCTGCTGGCTCGTAGCTTCCAGGTGCTCCTAAGAGGCCAGGAAAGAGGGTGAGAAGGCACGGAGGTTGCCAGGTTGTCCCTCTCGGGGCCCTGTCCTCGGCAACGCCCTCCCTGGGGTCTCCAGCAACTTTTGGCAGGCCATCTTAGCTACCACTTTGCCCTGAGCTTCCTGCTGCTGCAGCTGGTCCAGGAGCTGGGTCTGCAGCAGTAACTGCCTGTTCAGCACCTCCTTCTCAGAGGTCAGCTGCTGATAAGTGGCCACCTGCTGCTAAGTGACCACATACTGCTGCAGGTGACACAGGTACTGGTCTCCCTGCTGCTGCAGACTCTGAGCCTCTTGGCTCTTCAGCTCTAGCTGCAGGAAGACCCTGGACATGAGGGCATTTACTAGCTGGCTTCCAGATTCCTGGCCCATTAATAGGGTAGCAAGGGCACTGTGGGGCTCTGTGGCCTGCCCAGGCCCTGGTCCCTCGCTCCAGGCCTAAGAGACTGCCTCCCTTGCCTGGAACCCAGTGCATCCTTCCCCAGCCTCAAATCTCACACACTTTTCCCTATCATTTAAACTGTAGGCCACAGACTGGTGGAAAAGCAGGGGGAGCCAACCACCATCTGCTAAGTGTACTACATGCCTAATGTTTCCACATATTATCTCATTTAATCCTGAGCACCTCTGCAAGGAAAACGCTAACTTCCTTTTGAAGTTAAAGAAACATAGATGTAGAGATGCAAGGTAGTTGAATGATAACCAGTGGAACTGAGCCCGGAATCCAGTTTGAATCTAAGGAGTCTTTTTGGTTTATCCGTTTTGTTTTGAGACAGTGTCACTCTGTGTCCCAGGCTGGAGTGCAGTGGTGTAATCTCAGCTCACTGCAAACTCCACCTCCTGGCCTCAGATGATTCTCATGTCTCAGCCTCCTGAGTAGCTGGGATTACAGGCATGCACCACCAGGCCTGGCTAATTATTATTTTTTTTTTGAAATTGTAGTAGAGATGAGGTTTTGCCATGTTGGCCAGGCTGATCTCAAACTCCTGACCTCAAGTGATTCTCCTGCCTCAGCCTCCCAAAGTGCTGGGATTACAGGCATGAGGCACCACACCAGACATAAGGAGCCTCTTTTTTTTTTTTGAGGCAGAGTCTCGCTCTGTTGCCCAGGCTGGAGTACAGTGGCCGGATCTCAGCTCACTGCAAACTCTGCCTCCCGGGTTTATGCCATTCTCCTGCGTCAGCTTCCCCAGTAGCTGGGACTACAGACGCCTGCCACCTTGCCTGGCTAGTTTTTTGTATTTTTTAATAGAGACGGGGTTTCACTGTGTTAGCTAGGATGGTCTCGATCTCCTGACCTCGGGATCTGCCCATCTCGGCCTCCCAAAGTACTGGGATTACAGACTTGAGCCACCGCACCCGACCAACCTCTTATACCACTGTCTCTTTCCCTGTGACTTGAGGGCTCCATGCCTCTAGCTGGGATAATGATGTCCAGACCTGGGGGGGAGCCCAGGGCTCCCCACCTCTAAAACTCCGAGGGCAGGAAGCAAGAAACAGTCATAGGACTGCCCTGGAGAGTGCTGGGGTCACCTGCCCCCAGGCTGCAGCTCCCTCTGGCCTGGCACCTCTCCTCCCCAGAGGCTGGTGCCCACTTCCCAGCCCTTCTTGGATGGGTCAGAGGTTACCCTGTCTTTCAGCTCGCCCAGCTTCAGCTCCTTTACTTGCGGCTCCAACTGCAGTGTGCTCTTGTTCTTGTTGTTCTGGACAGAGAGGAGCAATCAGTGGCCACCCACTATAGCTGGAGACCCCAGAACTTGGTGTCTGCCTCCCATAGCACTGGGAATGGTGGAGGCAGGTTAGAGAAATCATCCCCTCTTCTCCCACAGCCATCAGAGCAGGGCTGTGGCTCACAGGTGCCTTTAGAAATACCATTTCATGTGAGGGCTACAATGCCCCATTTTACAGGTGGGGAAACAAAGGCCTGGAGGGCTAGGGAAGAGGGCAGTCTCCCCAGGTGGGGCAACCCACCAGCTCCTCGAAGCTGCTGTGTGGCTCCGCCTGCTGCTCGTAGAGGGCTTCCCACCCCAGCTCCAGCATCCTCTCCAGCTCCCGCAGCCTCTCCAGTTCCCGCAGTGTCTCCTGCTCCCACAGCCTCTGATCCTGCTCCCGCAGCCTCTCCTGTTCCAGCAGCTCCTCCACTTGGTCCAGCAGCTGTTCCTCCTCCAGCAGCCTCTTCTGCTCCTCCTGTCGCCTCTCCCGTTCCAAAAGCTTCTCCACCTGCTCCAGCAGTCTCTCATCCTGCTCCCGCAACCTCTCCTGTTCCAACAGTTCCTCCACCTGGTCCAGCAGCCTCCCGTGGTCCAGCAGCCTCTCCTGTTCCTCCTGCCACCTCTCCTGTTCCAATAGCTTCTCCACCTGCTCCAACAGCCTTTCCTGCTCTGGCAGCCTCTCCTCCCGCAGCCTCTCATCCTGCTCCCACAGCCTCTCCTCTTCCAGCAGCTTCTTTACCTGGTTCACCAGCCTCTCATGCTCTCGCAGCTTCTCCTCCTCCTCCTCCCATCTCTCCCGTTCCAAGAGCTTCTTCACCTCCTCCAGCAGCCTCTCCTGCTCTGGCAGCCACTCCTGCTCCCATAGCCTCTCATCCTGCTCATGTATCCTCTCCTCCTGCTCACATATCCTCTCCTCCTGCCCAGATAGCCTCTCCTCCTGCTCACGTAGCTTCTCCTCCTGCTCATGTATCCTCTCCTCCTGCTCACATAGCCTCTTCTCCTGCTCACGTAGCCTCTCCTCCTGTCTCCTGTTCAGGAGATTCAACATCTGATTGTTTTCCACCTCGGCCTGGAGCTGTCTTCCCAGACTCTCCAGCTCCTTCCTTAGGTGTTTGGTCTCATCTTGTAGCTGCTCTACCTCCAAGGGCCCTGCTGGGGGCTCTGGGGCCCAGGGTTCAGCTGAGAAAGGAAGCAGACAGTAAGGGCCTCTGGATTCTCAAAAAAAAAAAAAAAAAAATCCTCCCATTGCTGCAGAGCTCCTCCTCTCAGGCTTCCCAAACTTGGCCTCACTGCTAATGATTCCTCGCACCCAGATGGTAGCCAGTCTTCCAAGCCACTTTCAGATGGAGAGCACTGTGGGTGGCTGACAACGGGCACTCCTCCCTCTTTGCTGATGGGGACACCAAGGCTCAAGCAGATGACAAGGCTTGCAGTCTCCTGGCACAGACCTCTCTCCCTCTGCCTCAAAGCCCCTCCATCCACCCACCTCCCTGGGGTATTCTAAGCCACCCCCACAGCCCTCTGATGCCAGTCCTGCTCCCAGGTCATGCCAGCCCCATCTTACCCCTCTGGTGTTTGAGTTTGAACAAGCTCCTCCCAAGCTTCTGTACCCGATGTATCTCATGCTGCTTGTCCTCCTTCAATGTGTGAACCTGCTCAAAGCACAGGGTGAAAGGGCCCTGGTGATAGGGGCTGGTGAACCTCTAGAGACAGTTTGAGAAAGGCCCCCCCCGTTCTGCCAGCTTGTGATTTAGAAAGGTGCGTTCATTCAACAAACATCTACTGAGAACCTACAGGCCAGGTATGGGTCTTCACAGCAGAGATATAAGACAGAAATGGACAGAAAGGAGCCCTTGGCCCTGAGGTTTCCATTCTAGGGGCCTTTAAATCTTGAACTCTCAGAGCTAACAGAGACCTTTGATACGCTCTACCTCCTCCAGAAACACGAGCCCAAGGAGAAGAGAAGGCTTGTCCTGACTCAAAAAGCAAATTAGGGACAGAGTCAGGGCAGAAATACGGGCCCCTGACAAACAGTCAGGCTAGTGCTTCCCTGAGAGGCAACAACCCCAGGATGTGTGTGGCAAGAACTCAAGCAGGGGTGTCTGGAGAAGAGAGAGTCAGCAAAGAGGGCAGTGCAGAAGAGCCATGCTGCACGTTCTGTGCTCTGGGATCCATCCAGGTGAGGCTTGCGTGCCCCAGCTTCCCATTTACCCTTGGTACCAGGGGCCCCTAGCCCCTTTACTCAGGGCCCCAATGGGAAATGAATACAGGGTTGGCAGCGTGGAATCAGAGGACGCCACTGGACTCTTCCCAGTGAATTGATGTTTTCACTGGGTTGACTGATTATTGTGAAGCTTTGAGTCCGGGGCTCCTGCTAGTTCTTGGTACTGGCTCTGAGGTGCATGCAGAGAGGAGGATTGTGGGGAGGGGTAGAGAGAACAATCATTAGGGCCGGGGAGGGGTGTGTGTGGGCTGTCTCAGCTGGCAGAGAGGCAACCAGCCCCTGCTGTGGGAGGTGGTTGGAGGGCTGGCCTGCAGGGTCACTGCACCTCGGCCCAGGGCCTCTTACCTGCAGATCTTTCAGGGTAGTAGATGACACAGGGCCCTCCCCGTAGACACCTGTTGCTGACTACAAGAGATGAGAGTGCACATGGAGATGTTCTGTCCCCCTCAGTGTCTAAGCCTCTGACTTCCTTTCTTCCCCATCAACTGACAAACATTTCTTTTCTGCCTATCTTGGACCAGTTGTCCCATAACTCCTTTGTGCCAACTTCTCTTATGGTTTTTATCACCTCACCATCCCACGCTGGGGCCCTTTCAGTGACTCCTAAAGGGACAGCCTGATGGCAAGTGGCTCTTCTCATTGGCCTGGCTTCCCCTTGAGACTGGGAATGAGGAAAATCAAAGTGCAACGACCATTTCGTGGGTGTCCTGGGTGTTTACAGCAGGCCATGTACTAAGGATTCTCATAAAAGCAACAATAACAAATCTCATTTAAACTTCACAAATGGAAGTAAAAAAAATCCCACCTCTATTATACAGATGTGAAAAGAGAGACCCAAAGACCTCAAGCAACTTGCCCTAAATCATATCTTAATCAATCCCGAATCAGTCATTAGCAGATGGAGAGGCAGGATTCAAACTCAGAATTCTTAACCAGTACCCAACAGTCCATCCACAATCTTAATAATTATCCTCTACTGCCCCTTGGGTCCCCTGTCCCCAGGAGCCTGACCAGCCAAGACTCACATCCCCAGGTGAGCGGTAACCAGCAGTAGTGGCTGTGTCAGGGCTACTGCCATTGATTTTCTTTTTCCTGTTAGCTCCTGCTGGAATGCCAGGGCTCTTTCTCTGCCAATATTCTTTTAACTGTGGGAAAGAAGAGCAGTAACACTCATGAGAACTATCAGCCCCTACAGCCACATCCTCCTTTACAGTTTTGACAAAATACTCTTATACACCATCTGATTTAATGCCACCACCAACTGTACAAGGTGTTGTCACAATCATTTAGTGACTGAGAGGGATTGATATCATGGTTAGAAAAAAAAAAGAAAGAAAGAAAAAAGAAAAAGGCAATACCGGAACTTAAACTCAGTCTTCTGACTCCAAACTCTGGGGTTTTGCCATGAATCAGTAGCTGCCAGGGACAAAAACCAGGGCAGAGTTTGAAAGGTAAACATGAAGCAGGCAGGAACTGTATGCTGTGTGGTTTAGTGTCATACATCCTCACATGTCCGTTAGTGTGAGGAAGTGCACCGGTACCTCTCACACTTGCATATCAATGTGTCCTCACAGCAGAAGGCAGCTTTTTTGTTAAATCTGGGAATTTTTCAGAAAGAGGACAACCCAAGCCTGATTTCAGAGAGAAGTCTCGTATATACTTCGAAACCTATGTGACTGTCATCCCTAAGTACATTAATGTTTTATCTCAAGAGAATCAGGTGAATCAGATGCTTCAGAAAGATGTCCCACATTCATCCTGTGGCACTCAAAGCACCCCAGGTTGAGATGATATGAGGAAGATTCAAGTTGTCTAGTTCAGTTTCCTAAGATCTACTCCACTGAAGATGAGCAAATCTCACTTCAGAGACCACTGTCTGAAGGGCAATCTGGTCCCAGAACCATGGAGAACTCAGAAAAGAATGTTAAAGTCTCTCTGCAAAGTAGAAGCCTGGGAAAAAAACAAACCAAACCCGTTCTCCCATCGCCACCCAGAGATACTGTCAATGTTTTGAGCACAAAGGGGAAGTGCAGGCTTTTCCCACGGTCAATGTCTATGTTAAGGGAGTAAGGCAGCCTGAAACCTCCTGCTCCTGGTTCCCACAGTCTCCATTCCCCTTCCAACTGGAAATTTGTGCTGTGACCAGAGGATCCGGAAATGGGGTGAGAAAACTTAGGGGACTGGGTTGTAAGATCAAAGGCTGGTCTTGCAGCAGTAATGACAGTTCCTAGGGGAACTGTGACATCACTACATTCCACTCCTCCCAGTTGAGGGGACCACATCAATGCAATGCCCGAGTCACCACTCCAAGATTGGGTAGGGAAACACAGGGTTCAGACCCAGGTCCTTAGAGATGCCAGCCCAAGAGCCCAGGGAGGTCGAGCTTGGGGCAGCAGGAGGGGAGGGCAGAGTCCGCAGTAGGAAGACCTGGGAGTCACCAGCCAAAAGTCATCCAGGGAAGACTGGCGAGTGCGGGGCCAGGGCTGGGGGACCCAGGTCCTGGGAGACACAAGCCCAAAGAGCCCAGGGAGGTTGGGCTTGGGGTATCAGGAGGTGAGGGCCAGAGTATGGAGTGGGGAGCCCCCAGAGTCACCCGCCCAAAGTCACCCTGGGGTAAAGATTGGCAAGGGCAGTGATTGGGCTGCTTGCTGAAGGGGTGGGACTGATTGACAAGAATTTGGTGGGGGTGGGGAGCCCAGAGTCGCTGGTGTTGGGGGTCCCAATTGGGTATACCTCAGGGGTAGTATGGACTCTTTCAAGGGTCTTGTCGTTGGAGGGGATCTGTGGTTGGGTTGGGGGCTATGATCTGGTGCGTTTTACCTTTTTCTTGGCTGTGGTGAATTTTCCCTGTCGTGTTTTTTCTGACATCATGGGGTGCGGAGGGAGGCAGGGTTGGGGTCACATCAGCGAAATCCCAGTGAGCACGGCTGAATGCCTCCAGTCACCTACCAGGCCGCTGTGCAACTGAGCCAGAGGAGGCGTAACTAGGGCCCCACTAGAACTCAGAAGGGGGCGTGGCCTTAATGCTCCAAGCCCATTGGTCAGTGAGAAAGATGAAAGGGAAAGGAGGCATGGCCAGGCAGCAGGGAGTCCAGAGGGACCTGTGGCTTCACAAGGAAAGCTGCCCATGCAACCACTGTCCCCGCCCACTCACAGAGAGGGGAGGGGCCGCCCATTCTGGGAGAGGGGAGGGGCTGGCCTTTGCTTTAAAAGCTTTCAAACTGTAAAAAATAAACTCAAAAAGGTACATGTGTGTATACTTTATATATATGTGTGTGTCTGTGTGTGTGAATCTATGTGTTCCTCCAGAGCTGTCTTCATTATCCAGCTTCTATGCAAAGCCTATGATTTTGGCCTATATTTTTCATCTTCAAATGGAGTACAAGATTTACCAGTATCATCTTAACTGAGATATAGATCCTATAAAAATGGAAAATCAATAGCATGCTTGATGGTTAATGAAGCAGACTATAGTATCCAACATTCCAATACGACAAAATAATCACAGTGATTTCTCTTTTTTGGAAAAATGTTTCTCTTATTCTCCTACTTTATTAAGATTTTTTTTAAAATAAGAAACATGTCTAATATCCTTAAAAACACAAAACTTTTGGGCGAGGTGTGGTGGCTCCCGCCTGTAATGCCATCACTTTGGGAGGCTGAGGTGGGAACAGTTCCATCTGTTCACTATTAAAACCAAAGTCCTGTAAACTTCGGATGGTGAATGTAATACTTCAGCACTAGCACCAAAGCCTCAAATATGAAAAGATACCAAGAACACCACTAGCAAACAAAACTAAACTCTCCGCCGGGAGCAGTAGTTCCCATCTGTAATCCCAGCCATTTGGGAAGCCAAGGTGGAAGGATTACTTGAAGTCAGGAGTTCAAGACTACACTGGGCAGCATAGCGAATTCACATTGCCAAAAAATTTTTAAAAATTAGCTGGGTGTCATGGCACACAGCTGTAGTCCTAGCTACTTGGCAGGCTGAGGTGGGAAAATTTTTTGAGCCCAGGAGTTTCAGGCTGCAGTAGCTATGACTATGGCACTGCACTCCAGCCTGGGTGACAGAGTGAGACTTAGATAATTACATTTTCTTCTGCTTCTGTTTACACTAAAATCACTAACGTAAAAGGCTTTCAAGTTTGGCAGGTTAAAAATTAAGTGAAACGTGACTTTGGAGCTTGGCTAGCAAAAGAAAGAAAGAAAAGGAAGGAAAAAAGGAAAGAATGAAAGAAGGTAGGAAGGAAGGAAGGGCGGAAGGAAAGAAGAAGGGAAGGATAGAGGGAGAGAACAAAGAAAGTGGAAGGAAAGGAAGAAAGCGAGAGAGAGGGAAAGAAAGAAAAAGAAAGAAGAAAGAAAGAAAAAAAGAACGGAAAGCAAGAAAGAAAAGCAGGAAGGAAGAAGGAGAAAAAAATAAGAAAAAGAAAAAGGGAAAGAGAAAGGAAAGGAAAAAAAGAAAAGAAGGAAGAAAGAATGAAATGACAAATTACTGGGAGAAAGTTTTTGTAACCTCAATGACAGATAAAGGGTTTGTATCCTTAGTCTATAAAGAAATCTTTAAAGTTACTAAGAAAAAATTTAAAAAAACAAATGATTTTCAACCAAAAGTGGGCAATGGAGAAACTGGCACTTCTCACAAGAATAAAAATGGCCAATGGCATACAAAAAGATTCAAAAGCACAAGAAATCAAAGAAACGTCATGAAAACTATGAGATTTGCTGTATAAAGGCAGGAAAGATGACAAATGGAAGGGGGAACCTGGAGCTCTGTCCTTGCTGGTGGGAGTATAACCTGAGTCATTTTTCCTGGAGGATAATTTGAAAATTTCTATTAAAAACCCTAAAAATTATTTTCCTCCAGAAATTCTACTTCTGTGAATTCAGTCCAAAAATGGTTGCTCGAGTCCATTAAAATGTATATATAAGAAAATTCACCTCTGGGGTGGCAATGGTTAACTTAATATACACCCAGCTATTAAAAATGATGATGCCAGAATATATTTACTGCCACAGAAATATACTCAAAATATAGTAAGTGACAAAAGACTATATATTACGATTCTACTTTTTAAAAGGTTTATATGCAGAAAAACGCATAAAAAGCAACAAACCAGAATGCTTTGAGTGACAAATTAAAGATCTTTCCTAATACTTGTCATCCAAATTATTACAAAAAGAATGATTTCCTTTATAATCAGGGAGAATTGTTATTTGCATGTATTTGTATTTAAATCTCTTTTCTTTTTCTTATTTTTTTCCTGTATGTATCCCATGTAGGCTTGAATCCCCGCCTCTTGAGGTAAATCAGCCCATTTTGGGGAAGTGCACTACATAAAGCTGCCCCATCCTCCTTTACTTTAAGAGACCTGGAGACACTTTTGTTTCAAATTGTTTTATTGTTCTCAGGTTATTTTTTTTATTATATGAAATTGAGGAACAGACAAAGGAAAGGCTGACTCCCTACCCTCCTGGGGCTACTCTTCCAATTTTTGCTGCTATTGTTATGTATTAATATTCACTGGGTACCAAAAAGATGGGCAGCCCCTTAGATCCTTTTTTCTTATCTCTTTGTCATAATCCCACTTCATTCCTCATTCCTTCATTCACTTATTTTTAAAAGGGTCATGTGTACAAATACATAGTTCAGAAAATTTTAAATATAACTATCTATAAAAGTGTGTGGCAAAATTCCATTCACAGCCTTATTCTCCTTCCACAGCCAGACACTTTTAATTGGTTTCTTATATGTCATTTCAGAATTTATCTTTGCAAATGCACATTTATATTCTTATTCTACTCTCTTCTAGCAACACAAACAGTAGCATACAATACATACTATACCATTCTTTGTTCCTTTTTAAAAACACACACAATATACGTGTTCTTCTGCATGAGCACAGAGGTCTTACTCATTTTTCTTTACAACTGCACAGTATTCATTGTTTGAATGTACCACAGTTTACTTAACCAGTTCCCTATTGGTGGACACTGAAGTCATCCCTAGCATACTATTACAAATAATGCCAAGCATAACCACCCACACACACCAAGTTCATTTCTGAATCTGCCTTTGATGAAGCCTCTATTTGAATCACCATAAGGTCACATGGCTGAAAAGTTAGCCCCTTTTTTAGTTTTCACTATATACAGCAGCATGTAGCCAAAGACTCCCTTGGGCAAAGCAAATGTACTCTTTGGGGATTTACTTCATAACAATAAATGGATAAACAGCACACCAAGGAGAAACATTTCTATTTAACCATGCACGTGTATGTATATAATACATGCTTATGCATAGAAAGTATACAATAAATCCATCAAAGCATTAAGCATTGTCTCAGTATGGTGGATCTATGGAGTGCTTTGTAGACAGCCTTCCTTGCCTATCAATTCTTTCTAGTTTCAAAACAGTGAATATGTACTATTTTTGCAATACAAAATTTCAAAAAATGTTAAATTAAGCCGGATACATTCCTTCAGTCTGTCCGATATTTGTATGGTGCTCCAGCGTGTTCAAATATCACTTCATTTAAAAAAAAATTATTTTTATTTTTTCAAGTAGAGAGACAGGCAGGGTCTTCCTCTGTTGACCAGGCTGGCCTTGACCTCCTAGATCCTCCTGGATCCTCGCACTTCCACCTCCCAAAGTGCCAGTATTACAAGTGGGAGCCATCGCACTTGGCTGGTTTCATTTGAGAAATCTTTCCCCAGCACTCCATGTGTTACGAATAATTCCTTTCTTCTTGTTTAGATAGCATCTTAGTCATATCTCTGTTACCTCAGTTGTCACATGATAATCAGTTGCTCAGCCATCCGTCTCCCTTAATTGCTCATGAGCTCCTCGAGAAGAGTCTGATTTTAAGCACCTTGAAAAGTGTGCAATACGTACATGCTTCATATGCAGAGAAAGAAATATCACTACAGTGTAATTATTCCCAGAATTTAATGCCCATATTTGTAAATTGTTCCAGATACTCTGCCAACAACCTGAGAATGTTATGTTTTTTCCCTAATCTATTACTGAGTGTCTATGGTCATAGTTAACTCAATTGCTATGTGACCTCTGGCCAAGCCCATTCATAGCTTTTATTTTAGGTGATTTTTTGTTTGTTTGTTCGTTTTGAGATGGAGTCTTGCTCTGTTGCCCAGGTTGGAGTTCAGTGGCATGATCTCGGCTCACTGCAAGCTCTGCCTCCCAGGTTTATGCCATTCTTCTGCCTCAGCCTCTCCAGTAGCTGGGACTACAGGTGTCCACCACCACAGTCAGCTAATTTTTTTTTTTTTTTTTTTTTTTGTATTTTTAGTAGAGATAGGGTTTCACTGTGTTAGTCAAGATGGTCTTGATCTCCTGACCTCATGATCCACCTGCCTCAGCCTGCCAAAGTGCTGGAATTACAGGCATGAGCCACCTCGCCTGGTCTATTTTAGATGATTTTTAATTTTAATTTTTGATTTTGAAAGTTTCCTTTTTGTTTTTTTTAATTTAGCAGTGTTTGGTAAACTTCAACATTTCTGTATCCCTGTGTCTTTGCACCTACTGGTCTCTGCTTGGAATAATATCTCAAGGTTTTATTCACCCACCTGGAAAAATTTCTACTCACCCTTAAAGAATCACCTTAAATAGGCTGGGCGTGGTGGCTCATGCCTGTAATCCCAGCACTTTGGGAGGCCAAAGCGGGCACAACACTGAGGTCAATAGTTTGAGACTAGCCTGGCCAACATGGTGAAACCTCGTCTTTACTAAAAATACAAAAAATAGCTGGGCTTGGTGGCTGATGCCTGTAATCCCAGCTACTCAGTAGAATGAGGCAGAAGAATTGCTTGAACCTCAGAGGCACAGGTCACAGGGAGCTGAGATCACACCATTGCAATCCATCTTGGGTGACAGAGTGAGACTTCATCTCAAAAAAAAAAAAAAAAAAAAAAAAGCTTAAATAATACCTTCTCTGAGAAGCCTTTATATCTTTCTATTCTTTCAGTAAGAGTTGACAATTCCTTAACTCTTGAAACATTTGTGCCTCTATTACTGTGTATCAGTCACTGAACTGAGTGCCTAGGATAGAAATATGAAACTGTAGACCCTGCCCTCATGGAGCTCATGGTCTAGTATGGAAAACAGCCATATGAACAAATAACCACACTATAGGTCTTCAGAGCTCAAACCCTATCCTAAATACTGCTAAATTAATATTCTGTGAGGTTTTGAAAGTACTAGGGCCAGAGACAATATCACTGTTTGGATGACTTTCCATTCAAGTTAACATTCGGCCCTCATCATCAAAGGTGATATGTGTGTGCCTCTTCCTTGCAACCCGCCAGGGCCTAACACATCATATCACTACTTTTGAAATTAGGAAACAGGCTCAGAAGTCCAAGAGCTTGACCAATGTAACTCAGCTGTTAGGTAGCAGAACCAGGTTGGTACGATTCTTCTTCAATATCCTATCAGTTACATGGGCAAGTGGCCTCAAAATCAACAAAAGACAAGTAGAGGTTGACATGCATCAATGGAGAGAGGCTCAAAAGGATGACTTTATACACAAGAACAGAACAGAAATGTTCTGGAAGTATGTCTGGGGATGTGAAGTAGGAGGGGGCACACCAGGTTTCACCTCGGTCAAGTGAATCTATAATTCTAACCTGAGCCTCACCCCTGAGCTCCAGACTTAGCTGTCTTTCCTACTCTAATATAAAATAACAGGGCAGGACTTAATCTCTAGCTGTTCACCACAAATTTAAGCAGAGTCTGGTATATAGTAAGTACTTAATAAATAAATAAACTATCAAAGAAGCTAAAGAAACATTCCACATTCTTGCGGGAAGGGATTACCATGAAACAGATCCTAGCAGTCACTTACAAATACAGTTGACCCTCACTATTTGTGGATCCCACATTTGCAAATTTGCTTACTTGCTAAAATGTCTTTGTAATCCCCAAATTAATACCTGTGGAGCTTTCAAGGTGATTCATGGATATACACGTAGTAGTGAAAACTCTGTCACTCCTTGCACATGTCCCAAGCTAAGGTCAAATAAGGTGACCCTCGGTCTTCTTGTTTCAGCTCTCATACAAAGATGACCCGAGGACAGAGACAGTAGAGGGCAGTGCAGTGTGGTGCAAGAAGCTGTGGCTCTGGGGCCAACTGGACGGGGTCTGAATCTTCTCTCTGGCACCTGTTAGTGGAGCAGCCTCAGGCAAATCACTTAACACTTCTGTACTTCCCTTATTCTTTTGGAAAGAAAAAATTCAATCTACCAGGATAAGTTGTCTTTAGGAATTAAGATTATAACCTATGTGAGATATTTATGTATGTACATATTTACCCTGGAAACAAGGGCTCAGTATTTGACTAATTCAGTGTTCCAGGCAACTTTATAGAATATTATTACTGCAAATAATAAGAATTGAATGTAATTATTTATAAAGAAAGAACAGAGATGTAGACAAAACAATTATTTGGATGAGCTAGAGGCAGCCTTTAAGAAGCATTTGAAGAAACAGAACTTCACCAGACACATAGGTGTGGAAAAGGTTTGCAAGGAGAGAGATCGGTGCCTACGCAGAGAGGTCCAGATGGTGGAAAAAAACAGGTAGGTTCAGGAAATGGCACTTGGGAAGCCTACAGCAGTAGAAGATGAGGTCAGAACACGGTGCCCCAGCGCTTCTCTGCACCCTGTGTACACCCTGTACTGCAGAACCTCATTCTCTGCGTTGAATTCTTGGTTTCTAGTTCTCTCTTCCATTAAACTGTAAGCCCCCAAGGTCAAGGTCTCTAAGAAGAAATCATAGCTACAGACCTCTAAATTTGCAAACAAGTTATTATTAAACACAGCTACACCCAAAAAGACTATACAAAAATAACATTGGATTTCAACTGCAGTAATAATAATTTACAACTGGTATAGACCTGCAATTTGTCCAGGATTTTTCTCTGATGACTGCTGTAACTCTGTCATAAACCCTTTTCATTGTTTTAGACAATGAAATGTCACCCAGACATTTGTTAGAATGTCTGGGAAAAAACATTCTAAAAGAGCAAGAAAGACTTTGGTCTTTTTAGTGTAAATGATTGATGGGTTGATTGACTGAGATGGGGTCTCATTATATAGCCCAGGCTGGTCTGAAACTCCTAGGTTCAAGCAGTCCTCCTGCTCCAGCCTCCCAAGTGGCTGCAATTACAGGCACACGCCACTATGCTGGGCTCTAGTGTGATGTATTAACGTTAGGCTTAAACACACAGTCCATTAGACAAGGCTGCCACTTCACAGTAAAGATTTCTTTTAATTCACTCTAATAGACTTATTTCTCCATATGCAAGATAGAATTTTACCATAGTAAAAAACAAGGAAGCATATTGATATACAAATATGTTACGAACAGGACAAGGAAAGCAATATAATTTTCTCCACAAAAGCCTGCAAAACCCTGGCCAAAATACAGTAAACAGGATGCTAAACTCACAGCTCACATTTCTCCACTGAGACCTAGGAAAAACAATTCCAGTTTTTGTACAGTCACAAAACTAAGCACTGTGAGAATTTACAAGTTTTGGTAAACTTGTATATTCTCCCCACCCCCATACGCAAGTAGCCAAAGGAGCCTATCAGTCTTACCCCAACACTTTAATCTCCTCCAACCTCCAAAATAAAACCCTCATTGTCCAATATCTGAATTTATATTTTCAAACATCTAAAATCTTAATCAAAACTAAGACCAGTGCATTAACTTTTCCCACATGAAATTCCTGGTATAATTTCACTTAGGCACAACAAAGGTTGTACTATTATCTAAAAACATATGGACAGAGCCAACATTACTAGAAACCAAACGAATATACTATGAAGGTGAAAAGGGAATAGGGAGTGTTATTTTAAAACTGATTCAATACTGTTATTCTCCACTCATAGATTGGGTGTGATCAAATCACATCGTGCTGTACAGCTAAGTATGTCCTATATTTTATGACAAACTAGGGTAACAAATTATTTATTGATGACCTGTTGCATACACAGAGGCATGCTACAAGCTGTAAAAGACTTGATTCTTGCCCTCAAAAAACTTTCAAGGTTGTAGACAGCCTGATAGAAGGTAGCCAAAAGCAAATACTTCAAGCACTATCCATCACAACTACCTTAGGTATTTACTTTACCCTTCTACAAGTCTCTGAATATTTCCAGGCCCCCTTTACTATCTCCGATGGACTCTATGGCTCTACATTATTTATAGCCACAGGCTTTCATGGACTTCACATTATTATTGAATCTACATTTCTCTCTATCTGCCTCCTTTGCCAATTAAAATTCCAACCACCACCTTGGCTTTGCATCCAACCACTACCTTGGCTTTGAAGCCGCTGCCTGTTATTGACACTTGGTAGATGTAATATGACTATACTTCTATGTGCCTCTATCTACTGATGAGGATCCTACTCTTTTAGTATAAATAGTGCCATTGACTTCCAATCAATTACTTTTGATAATATCCAAAATATCAGATAATATCTGATAATACTCCCCAAACAAATAATGAGTGATGTTCCCTCAAAGATATGTATAATCAAATGTGAAATGGAGGAGATGGGGAGGACCTTAGACTCAGAGACTGTATTCAGGCCTTTGTAGTGGCATTTATTTGACATAATTATGTATTTAAAAAATAAGTTAAATTGTCATTAGATCAGTCTGAAATTTTATAGAGGCTTTGGTTGGTGAGAAACATATTTTATATATAATAATTTTCCCATGAGAATGCTTTTGATTAATGTTATCTGTTAAAGACTTGAGTTCACAATATTTCCACTGTTAATAGTATACATCTTTGTAGAGCTGATCTGAAAGAATGTGAGCTTTTTTTGTTTTGTTTTGTTTTGTTTTGTTTTGTTTTGTTTTGAGACGGAGTCTGGCTCTGTCGGGGCTGGAGTGCAGTGGCCGGATCTCAGCTCACTGCAAGCTCCGCCTCCCGGGTTTACGCCATTCTCCTGCCTCAGCCTCCCGAGTAGCTGGGACTACAGGCGCTCTCCTGCCTCAGCCTCCCGAGTAGCTGGGACTACAGGCACCCGCCACCTCGCCCGGCTAGTTTTTTGTATTTTTTTTTTAGTAGAGACGGGGTTTCACCGTGTTAGCCAGGATGGTCTCGATCTCCTGACCTCGTGATCCGCCTGTCTCGGCCTCCCAAAGTGCTGGGATTACAGGCTTGAGCCACCACGCCCGGCCTGTAGAGCTGATCTGGAGAAGTTGAGGACCACGTGCTAATTGCTATTTGATGTTATTCTAGTAAGACAATTGATTGGCTTTGGGTTGTGGGGAGTTGGAATTTGAAGGCAGGTCTGACTCTAGAGATATTGCCTCTGAATTTTGGCAAGTCTGCTGATTGTGCCTTTGGAAGTGACTTTAAATGCCTTATGGAAGGCCAGGCACGATGGCTCATGCCTGTAATCCTAGCACTTTGGGGGGCTGAGGTGGCTGGATCATTTGAGGTCAAGAGTTCAAGACCAGCCTACATGGTAAAACTTTGTCTCTACTAAAAATACAAAAAATTAGCCAGGCATGGTGGCACATACCTGTAGGAGGCTGAGGCAGGAGAATCACCTGAACCTGGGAGGTGGAGGTTGCAGTGAGCCAAGATTATCCCACTGCATTCCAGCCTGGGTGACAGAACAAGACTCTATCTCAAAGAAATAAATAAATAACATTAAATAATAAATAAATAAATAAATAAATGGAGTACATGTTATGACTCTTCTGCACATTTCCAACAGAATAATATTAACATCACATAACATCCTTGGGGCATTGTTTCTATGTTTGGGGTTTTTAATAGTTACTAAGTTAAAAATGTAGTAAATATATGTAATAGAGGTAACAAATTAATAAATAAATTTGGGAAATGCTTGGCAAATTCAACAGGACTTCTCAGAACAGTGAATTTTTATGGCCATGATTGTGTATTTTTTTTTTCAAGAAGCATTCACAAGACTTTGTAGTACACCAGTTTGGGAACTGTTGGTGTAGGAATCAGGGTAATTGGGATTTGGACTATTCCAGATAGAGGTTGTCACTATGTTCAAGGAATTGTTCTTAGTCTTTGTATATATCAGAATTACCTATAGCAAATTAACAAGCAAAAATATAAGAATGGGGCCTTGGCTCAGGCCTAACAAATCAGAATATCTGAAAAATTTGGGTGTGCATAAGCTTTCAAACTACTCAATTACAATAGGCCTTCTCACCCCTTGCTAAATGAATTGTTAATCCTAGTTGAGTATGCTTCTGTTTTGTTTTCTTGGGCCTGGTCCAGAGACTAGACTGTTGCTATAATTAAGTTCAATTTTATCATTCTTCCCACAGTATCTATATCCCAATTTTCAGATTCTATTTCATCAGTGGGACAAATTTATAGGTCAGTATAGGAGAAGTTTTTAACATTAATGGAAAAGAGATTGTATCATATTGATGTTGTCTTTCTAATCTGGCAGCCTTGTATTTAATTTAGAAAATGCCTCTATTTCTAATTGTACCTTGGTTTTGATATATTTTACTGTTAAGGATCACATACATAATTTTCCTCTTTTTCTTGACTTCCTTGTCAACTAATACATTTTTGAAAGCTTCTGGTTAACTTCTAATTACAGGTAAGTGTTGTTTTCCATTTGCTTAACAAGCTCATTGAGGTTTTTTTCTTTTTGAGACCGAGTCTCGCTCTGTTGCCCAGGCTGGAGTGGGATGACATGATCTTGGCTCACCGCGACTTCTGCCTCCCTGGTTCAAATGATTTTCATGCTTCAGCCTCCTCAGAAGCTGGGATTACAGGTGCCTGCTACCACGCCCAGCTAATTTTTTATATTTTTAGTAGAGATGGGGTTTCACCATGTTGCCTAGGCTGGTCTCAAACTCCTGACCTCAGGTGATCCACTCAACTCAGCCTCTCAAAGTGCTGGGATTACAGGAATGAGCCACTATGCCTGGCCACTTCTACCATTTTTTACAGGGTAGTTTTTTGAACTTCTAAGAACTCTTTAAAATAGTAAACCTCTGCCATAATGCTGTTAAAAACCTAAGATATAAAATGTGTAGTAACATGGTTTCTTAACATTAATGAAAAAGTGTTTTTTAATCAGTCCATATTTTCGCACAAAGGACAAAAATAAAAGATTTAGAAAAAACTGTATATAGAAAGTACATATACCCTGAAGCTTCCAAGTGATTGTGAAGGAGTCACTTCCAAACCCTACTGCCCACCACCCAAAACATGAGGAGAAAATAAGAATGTTGGCCTTTTCTATTCTAATTATCAGTAGCAAAGTATCAAAGCCCAGTTTAAAGAAATGTTTCTGCAGAGGCTTTACTGTACTGGGGATTTAACCCTTTCTATTCTTCTAACTCACTGATTTCTACTTTATGTCTTTAATAATTTCCCCATTCTGCTTTCCATCAGGTTTTTTGATTGTCCTTTCTAAGAATGAGTTAGAGGCTTAATTCATTTTCATTATTTTCTTAATGACATAAGGATTTTAAGGCAATGAACATTCCTATGAGCTCTCGTCTAGTCTCTAATCAGTAATGATTGCATTATTGCTGTTCTCTGCATATTTGGCAGTTTTAATTTCAAATCCTTTTTGACCCAAGGGTTACTTGCATGAATTTAAAAATTCCACAAATCAGCATTTGTTTTCTGGTTTTGTTACTAACTTATAGATTTAACTAAGATCAAAGAACGCCATCTGTACTTTTTCTACCTTTCAGTATTTGGGGTGTTCTTCATTGAAAAAGATTAGCTTCTTGAATGTACCAGATAGGAAGTGGGAGGGAGAGAGAGAGAGGAATAGATAGAAGTTTTGTATTTTAACTATGGTTCAATTCTAAGCATTCTAAAATTGCATTGAGTTTTTTAAACCATGAATTACAAGGGTGTGTAATTTCCAAATTCATGTAGCTTTTTGTTAATCTCTTTATTATTGCTTTCTAACGTTATTTGCTTCATATTTAAATTATAAATTATATGGTATGGATGGTGCCAATAGTTTTTAAATCTTCTGACTTGCTTTATGAATATATAATTAATGTTTCTCCCACAGTCCACATATGCTTGAGAAGAAAATAGAATATCTAATTATTGGGTACAAAGGTCTATATTTGCCCATTACAGCATGTTCATTCAGTGGTTATTCAAATCTACATGTAGGCATTCTGTGTAACTTACTTATGGTAAGCAGGATATGGTGAAATCTCCAAATACAATGGCAGACTTGTCAGTTTCTCCCTGTGATTTTATCAGTTTTTCTTCTGTATTTTGAGGCTATTTTGACAGGTACATAAAATATGAAAATTGCTACATCCTCCTAATTAACAGTCATTTAGCATCAAGTCCTTATTAACGCTTTCTGTTCTAAAATCCTTTTTTGTTTGATACTGAAGCTCTATCACTTGTTTTTGGTTAATGTATACTGGCATATCTTTAATATCTTTATCACTCTCTCTCCTTTATAAAATCTTTCAATTTTCTCATATCCTCATATTTTAAATATGATGGATTAAAACAGCTGGATAGTGTTTTATTAGTTCCATCTGTCTAACTGGTAACTTTAGTCTATTTACATTTGTTGTGACTGGTTGATGTTCACTTCCTTCTATCACCTTTAGAACTTCTATTTCTCTCACTTTCCAATATAATTTTAATATCTCCTCCTGGGATTCCACTAAGACATATTTTAGACTTCATTCTGATCTCCCTCCCTGCACAACCCCACCAACTTCTGCCCTGTCATCTATCCTCATGTCTCTCTGTGTAACATACTGACTTACTTTTGAGAGGTAATTGTCTAACCAATTAATTATTTCTTCTGATGTCTAATCCATCCACTGAGTTTATTTCAACAATTACATTTTTTATTTCTTTCATTTCATTCTGAGATGGAGTCTCAGTCTGTCACCCAGGCTGGACTGCAGTGGCATATACCTGCAGCCTTGGCCTACTGGGCTCAAGTGATCCTCCCACCTCAGCCTCCTCACTAGCTAGAACTATAGGCACGTGCCCCATACCCAGCTATTTGTTTGTTTGTTTGTTTGTTTTTTTGGTGGTGGTGGTGGGGTATTTTTTATAGAAATGAGTTCTCACCATGTTGCCCAGGCTTGTCTCCAACTCCTGCGCTCACACCATCCTCCCACCTCAGCCTCCCAAAGAGTGCTGGGATTACAGGTGTGAGCCACCATACTCAGCTATATATTTTATTTCTGTAAGTTCTATTTCATCCATTTTCTTTTCTATTTCCTCATCATTCCTGGTGGTCTTACTGGTTGCTCAATTTTATGAGTCCATCTTTCTTCTATATTAGGTTTCACATGTACTATTTTCTCACAATTCTAATATTTGAAGTCTGTGTTCTGTATCTGATAATTCCAAAACCTACAGTCTTTGGGAAACATATTATTCATTGTTTCTGACAATTCTCAAATATCTTGGGTTGAGACTACTTGAATGCTATGATTTGACTGAATTCATATTTGCCTGCTTTTAATCTTCGGGAATCCTACAGGCTTAAGTTAGATATGCTTTCCTACAAAAAGTATCTGTGTCTGCTTCTGATGAGAGCTGTGGGTACCACTTTACCACCATGCATAATCCTGACATTCTCTTGGATTGTCTTGGAGCATCTCAGCATTATACAAGGCTCTCAAATTTGGCTCCCCAACCTTGCTCATTTATACACAGAAGACTAGACTGCTTAGTACAGGTGGTGACTCCCTTCCTCCTACCCTGGAAGAAACAAAACAGATCCCTCATCTGAATGTGATCACAGACTAGGAAATTCTGGAGGTGAATAGCTGGAGGCTGTGGGCAGCAGGGAAAGATGGGTGTCTTTCCTGACCATAGAAATAGGTCAGAAGCTGCCCTAAAGGCCGTGTGCTGCAGCATTTCACTATTTAGCTCAACTACCATTCCCTCCATAAGAGTGTGAATGGAAGCTTCTTAGAACACCATGTTGCCTTTAAACAAAATCATGTTTTTGCTAAAAAGTCATGGTCATGTCAGAAAGAAAACCTCTGGCTTTGGAAAGCTTTCTCTGTAATGTCCTAGAATTAAGGTTATAGCCTGCGTTTCATGTTAACTAAACAGAAAACCAGCCTGACCAACATCCTTCTGCCCCATGGCTTGCTCTCAGCTCCTCTTGGTAGGGCCTAGGGCAGTCAGGCTGTCTCGTTCCAATCCTTGCTCTGCCACCTGTGACCTTGGACAAGTTACCTGCCTTCAGTTGCCTCATCCATAAAATGCAGATATTAATAATACCCACTTTTTAAGTTATTAAGAGGATTGAAAGAGCTAATCAAAGGTAAAAAATAAAAAGACTTGGTAAGCATAGGCAGAAAGGGGGGAAAAAGTAAAAATAAATAAATAAAAAGACTAGTGCCTAGCACATAAAAGTTCATCAGGAATTAATTCTATAACATGAACTTTGCAAAACTTCAAAGTACATATAACTTTTACTAGGGTATACATACTAATAATAAATTTACAACTGTAGACATGTTTGTCTACAGTAAATATAACAAAGACTAAACAATCAGATACTAAATAATTAAGTGATTATTAGTCAGTATCTTTAATTTTCTTATACTTCTATATTTTCTATAGATCATCTTTGTAACAAAAAGAAAACAAACCAAATGAAAATGAAATGAATTCTCTCAGAAAGAATTAAGACAGGAAGTAGGCTCACAAAATAATATAAAATGTATCTTACGGTTTATGTCAAATTTTTAATAGAAGTACCTTCTTTGCTCCAAGCTGCACACTGGCTTTGCCTTTGACTCAGGTGGCATTTATTTGCATGATGACTGATTCTATCGAGTAGGCACTGCTTCGGCCCTACAGGAAGAACAAAAAACATCTCTAGAACACAGCAGCATTCCTGATTCCCACTTGAGAAGCCCTAACAAAATGGCATATAACTTAACAGCAGCAGACCAGTGTTACAAAGTCTGGAGTCAAGGGGAAAAAGTAAAATTGGAACATTTCCAGAATCTCAACAAAAAACAACAAACCGATGTTCTAAGTGCCCAACAAGAGCAAATTAGAACCTTAAATAAAGGTCACTCTAATGCCTATTCTAGCATAGATTCAGCACCAAGTACAATGTCATTTTATTGGTTTACCTTTTTCATTGTTTTTTCTTTTCTTTCCTTTCCTTTTTTTTTGAGACGGAGTCTCGTTCTGTTGCCCAGTCTGGAATGCAGTGGCACCATCTCGGCTCATGGCAAGGTCTGCCTCCCGGGTTCATGCCATTCTCGTGCCTCAGCCTCTCGAGTAGCTGGGACTACAGGCACCCGAGATCACACCCAGCTAATTTTTTGTATTTTTTTAGTACAGACGGGGTTTCACCATGTTAGCCAGTCAGCCAATAATTCCTCCTCCTCACTTAATAGTTGACTATGAAGACCAAGCCATTTTGATTCTGCCTCCAATGAGCTTTCACATGTCATTCCTCCTTCCACTCCCAGGACTACCAAACCAATGTAGGTTCTCCTCACTTCACTCTAAGATGACAGTGTGGCCCTCAACTACTGTCACACTCTTCTAGGCTCTGTGAGCACAGTGTGTCTTGTATTCTCTTCTGCTGTCAGCAGATTTATTCTAAAACAGTTTCTTTACTGTTACTCCCCTGTTTCTCAACCAGTTACATAGCAAGATGAATATCCAGGAGTAATAGTTTAGTTACCAGAAAAAAAAAAAATCTGTCACCAATCCACAGAACTGTTCGAGTACAAAATATTACATCAGCACTATTTCCTACAACTCTTCTACATGAATCCTACCCTCCTTGTGTTATAGCTCAAACTGGTCTCATGTACTCTGAATCTCTCATTCTCTTTCCTAGATACCTGATTGTGTTTACTTTTCACCTATGTAAATAATCTTCCTGCAACCTCCACCAGCTGACCAAACCCTACTCACATTTCACTGCCTAGCTGAGATCCCACCTACTTCTTGAAGAGCAACTCTTTGCAGTTTTAAACCTCAGACAAATTAAGTCTTTGCTTAGCTTTTCTTTTTCTTTTTTGTTCAGATGGAGTTTATCTTTGTCACCTAGGCTGGAGTGCAGTGGCGTGATCTCAGCTCACCACAACCTCTGCCTCCTGAGTTCAAGCGATTCTCCTGCCTCAGCCCCCTGAGTAACTGGGATTACCAGTATGTGCCACCACATCTAGCAAATTTTTTGTATTTTTTGGTAGAGATGGGGTTTCGCCATCTTGGCCAGGCTGGTCTCAAACTCCTGACCTCAAGTGATCTGCCCGCCTCAGCCTCCCAAAGTTTTGGGATTATAGGCATGTGCCACCATGCCTGGCCCATGGTTATCATATGATAATCAATAGGGTACTTAGAGTTCTTAGTACTTTTAACCTCCTCTTATATAGCTGGTATTTGGTATAATGAAAAACACTTTACTAGGAATCAGAAGATTTATTTGGGTAGGTCACAAGCTGACTTATTGTTCAAATTATTCATCCAAATAATGAGGACTATAACACACTGTGGCAGAAAAGAATCAATGAAGAAACTATGTGAGAGATTTTAAAACTGAAAATGGCATGACTCATAACTTCATGTATTTGTCTCCATTCTAGGTGGTATACTAAGATCATAAACTTACATTTTTGGGATTCTTACAATAAAATGTTGAAAAGCTATACTGGTCCATTTTATAATCACATTTTCAAATGTTTTCATACACTTATCCTGAATTTGCAGATTTTTATCCAAATCTTTTCCTTGATCTTTTTTTTTTTCTCAAGTAAGATTCTGAACAAAAAATGACCCATTTTCCTTTCCTGTGCTTATGGGAATATTGAGTCAACATACACAATTTTATAAACCAGCACATAAAACTAAAGCACAATGCTAATGTCTTTTCTTCCCAATCAGTAAGGGCTTCATTAAAAAGCCCTTACATTTTAACATTCAACTATGAAAAACAAAAGAACTATGGCTTGGTGGCTAGTAAAAGGCTGGTGTGGTGAGTAAGAGACACAAAAGTTAAACATTTGCTATTTTTCAGTCTTCTGTTTATTTTGCATACCTAAGTATTTGGCTGGGTTACCTAACACTGAACTTCTAAAACTGACCATGAGGTTTTATGCCAAGAGAAGTACTTTTTATAGCAATTTTACTGCCAAAACCAAAACAGCCTAGAGAAGCTTTAAAGGTAGCAAAATAAAACAGTACACAATTCTAAACAACTCTGCTTCACACCAAACCTGAGATTTCCACTCACCATAATAGCATATTTGTGATCACCTTTGTAATAAGCTATCAAAAGGAGACCTCTAACATCTGCTCATGAAGGAATCACTTCAGCATGTCCTGCTCTGCAGCAGAAAGCACATGGGAATCACTCAGAACTCCGGATTTCCAACAGAGCAGCATTTCCCAGAGAGTAAGCCAGAGGGCACCGTCCTCTGAGATGCTGTCAGGAGCACTAATAACAAATTTGGGAAAAAGAGAGAATGGCATTAAGGCTTCCAGGAAGTCCTTTGGTAAAGACATTTTGAACCTGGCTTCCCCAAATCCTTGCAATTCCCACAGAACAAATATCTATGAACATACCGCTATATTAGCACTCACAGAACACTTGGGGAGATATGGCAAAGATTAGGCTGCAGGCCTCAGGTAAGTAAACTCTTACAACACAATATTGAAAAAAATAGAAATTTAAAAATTAAAACAGAAAAACAAAAGAAAAAGATAAGTAAACAATTACAAAAATTTAACAAACTATTGGGCTGGGCAAAGTAGCTCAGACCCATAATCCTAATACTTTGTGAGTCTGAGCAGGGTGGATCGCTTTAGCCTGGGAGTTCAAGACCAACATGTGCAACATAGTGAAACCCTGTCTCTATCAAAAGTACAAAAATTAGCTTGGCCTGGTGGCATACGCCTGCCATCCCAGCTACTCAGGAGGCTGAGGTGGGAGGATGGCTTGAGCCCAGGAGGCAGAGGTTGCAGTGAGCTGTGATTGCACCACTCACTGCAGCCTGGGGCAACAGAGCAAGACCCTGTCTCAATAAAATTAATTAATTAAATAATAAAACCAATATTCCTTTACTATGTGGTGAAACTCAAAATGAGCTCAGCACATTCGTATGTAATACTAAGGTTTTTTTTTTTAAACCCATACTTTTTGTTTCTGTGAGCTTTTACAGATGGATATCATGTCCAGATAAATATTCTGTACTATCAATACCACAGTTAATATGTATTCTGATTATATAGAATGATTCTTAACAGGATCTTAGCCCCCAAAACACATACATAAGCATGTACAGCAAATACAAGTAAAAATAACTGTAGCAACAAAGCTCTTCTGGAGAAAGTTCTGTAGTCTGAAGTAGTCACTCATATTTTTACCCTAAATGCAACTATTACTATCTCAACCATAGAAATGATCAAAGTAAGGGCTGGAGATATTTAGATTTTAATCACCATAATGTGGATTATGTCACATAATGGAATTAGTCAGCTGAGTGTTTGAAAATCTTCATTACTTTAAATTGCTCATACTTTCAGGGTCTACAGAACATTTCACAACTAACCTAGCAAACTGTGATCTTTTCCCCACTTCTGTAAGACTTCCAATCACAAAAAAGAAGCAATACAAATTTCAGTAAAACTGCATGACAATTACCATTTGATTCTACTACATTGCAACTATCACCTCTAGAAGTAATTAGCCAGCTCCACAGGTCCATGAGATTTCCCATGACTGTTCCTAGAAGTACTAATTAGGATCACAGGCATGTGGGGACCACTCTGTAATCGTAACATTCTCTAAACCTTCAGTCACAATTTACATTTGAAAAACCTTTGGTTTTTATGATAAAAAAAAGTATGTATGTGTATATATGTGTGTGTGTGTGTGTAAATATGTGTGTGTGTGTGTATATATATATATCACTAAAATCTCTACCTATCAACAACATAATGATTTATAACCAAAAGTTCCAGATGTGAGCCCCAGAACAACAGTATCAGCTTCACCTGGGAACTTCTTAAAAATGTAAATGCTCAGGCAATACCACAGACCTACTGAATCAGAAACCCTGGGACTAGCTCTCCAAATGATTCTGGTGCACACTGTATTAAAAAAAAACAAACGTAGGCCAGGCACAGCTGCTCATGCCTGTCATCCCAGCACTTTGGGAGGGCAAGGTGGGAGGATTGTTTGAGCCCAGGAGTTCAAGAACAGCCAGGGCAACATAGTGAGACTTCATCTCTATAAAAAACTTTAAAAAAAAAAAAAAAAAAAAGTAAAGTAATCACTTAAACTTATGCTCCTGAGAGAACAGTTAACACCACTCAAACAAATGGAGGATCAAATGGAAAGTTATCCTAAAAAGCAAACAAGCAAGTTTAATTAATTTTAAGAACATCCTTAATGCTATACTATTTAGAAGATTTTAAAAGAACCTATGAAAGCATATGTACATTTATTATCAGATAATGGGTGAAAGTCATAAAGGTAACATTAGTACAAAAAAAATAAAATGAAATGAAAACCAAAGCAAGTAAAAATGAAGTGAAAATCAGGCCCAAACAGAACAGTGTTATGGTAAACTTATGGAACATATGAAGGGGTTCCACTTCAATATAACTATATAAAGGAACCATTCCAACGATGATAGACTGGGTAACTTAGATCAATCTTCTGACTGAGAACTAGAAAGCTGGACAAAACCTAATGATTACAGGGCTGAGTAAAGGGAATACCAGAGAACAGGGTCTTCTTTTTCCCCCTTGGGTTTTCTTCCAATGACAGTAGAGAAGAGGTTAATAAGCTGAGCTAGAACTCACAGCCTCACAGAGCTCCAGGGAGATAAACATTGGAACTCAGCATCCACCGAGGAGAGGCCCTGCTAACTCTCCCACTCCTTAGGTTGGGAACTTGAAGAACAAACTGCAAATTGCCCTGACAGGGAATGATGGCCAGCTTTAATCATCTCAATCCCTGATTGGATGAGACAATCCTGGGTTGCTAATTTCCAAGCCCCTGGCAGGGGCAAATGTAAATCCTCTCTGGAGAAGAATATCATCCAAGGCTTCAAATTAGCTCTACAATTTTTCATATACAATGTCTATTACTAAAAATAAAAAGCCACATGAGACTTAAAGACAAGCTAACAGAAAATTAGAGAAGCTGTTTACAGACACAAAACCACAAGGGATCAAGATAACAGAGTTACCAGACACACTTCAAAATAACTCTGCTGAACGTGAGCAAGGAAAGACAGGACAAGACTGAAAACCTGGCAGAGAAATGCAAATTATAAAAATGAACCATATGAAATTCTGCAATTTGGAAGTACCAAAACTGAAAGTAATAACTTAATGGATAAGTTTAACCACAGCAGTAACCTAGCAGAAGACAGATTCAGTAAATTAGAAAAAGGCAGAAAGACAAAAAGGTAGAAAATTGAAAAAAACAAAAGACAATATATTGAAAAGTGTATCACATACGTAGAGCCCTGGAAGAAAAAAAAAGAATGAGACAGAAGCAAGAGCTGAAGATATGGTTGTGGAGAATTTGCCAAAACTGATCAAAGACTTCACAAGATTTAACCACCATAAACAGTTCAAGAGAAACAATGGAAGCTAGCATAAGAGAATGATATCTTCAAGGTGCTGAAAGAAGGAAACTGCCAATCTAGAAACTTAAACTCAATGAAGATACTCTTCAACAATGAAATAAAAAATAAGGATTTTTTCTATCTGCAGACTCACACTAAAGGAAATACTAAAGGATATTTTCAGACAGGAGAAAGAGGATCCTCTACATCAAAACTTGAGGACTCTATTCCATAAACTCTGTACCCTGGAACTCAGGAATCAAGATTTTACAGAAATAAAAAGCGTTCTTCAGGGAGGGGAAAATAAAGGTTGAGGGTGACTGGTAAAATGAAGTTTGAGTTACCTTAGTATGTATTAACTCTGAACCAGACTCTCAGGCTCTACAAGGATCTCATGAAGTTATCTGATTTCCCATTTAACATCTCAGCCTTCTAAGTTATTCTTAAGGATGAAGAACATTCTATTTTTCAAAGACTACATCACCAGATGGGTCTAAATAGTTGCAAGTCACTTCCTTATATTGAGTTGAAAATTACCCCTTTGTAATTTGACTTATTAGTTCTAGTTTTATGCCCTGTCTTTACCAAAAACAAATAAAAATAAAAACTAATGCTTCCATATACATACTTTTTCAAATAGCTAAAGACAAGCTATCATGAACCTGAACCCCCATGTTTTCCTCTCCAAATCCACAATTTCATCAGCTATCCTAGGACATGGAAAAGAATCTCTTCCCAATCCTGGCTATTATTTTCTAAATGAACCTAACCTTATCTCAATAGACCTTTCTTAAAGTACCACCTCAGAATTCAATTCAGTAATTCTGATGTTGCCTGTAACATCAGAAATGACTTCCTTAAAAGTAGAGCAAGTTGGATTTGCCAAGTTGCTGACCAGGTTGCATTCCCTCCTGCCCTTACTCCCATCTTTGTGTTATGCTTTATCTCAAGTTCCATTTTGCTTATTATTCATGACTCTCAAGTTGTTCCTGTGGACATCAGAGGCCATAAATATATATTGTTCTGGCTCTTTCCTGTAAATCTTTCTGAGTCATACCTACTATTCTCTAAAGTCTGTGAATCCTGTTACTAATAACTTGGCAATTCAGTTTAAGGTCGTCTTCAGAAGGTCAGTTAGCTCAAGGCAATTACATTCTTCCCAGGCCTTTTAAAAAATACTCCAACCTTAGAAAAGGCTCTTCTTTCTGGTATCAGCCATGGGCCACAAACACAAATCCAATAGCATTTCAGTCATTTACCTCCCAGATCATCCCCTCCCTAAAGTTCTAACTAGAACAGGAAAAAATAATGAAAACACCACCTGCAGTCACGAATCCTCCAGTTTCCTGACCAAGATTTCATATTCCCTTCAAGATACCTCCCAAAGAGGACATGACAAGGGAGGGGCACACAGGGTCCTACAGGTACTGATAAGGTTCTATTTCTTTTTTATTTTGTTTTTGAAATGGAGTTTCACTCTTGTCACCCAGGCTGGAGTGCAATGGCATGATCTTGGCTCACTGTAACCTCTGCCTCCTGGGTTCAAGTGATTCTCCCACCTCAGCCTCCCAAGTAGCTGGGACTACAGGCACCTGCCACCACGCCCAGCTAATTTTTGTATTTTTAGTAGAGACGGGGTTTCACCATGTTGGCCAGACTGGTCTCAAACTCCTGTCCTCAGGTGATCCACCTGCCTCAGTGTCACAAAATGCTGGGATTAAAGGCATGAGCCACCACGCCCAACCAAAGGTTCTATTTCTTAAGTATGGCATTGGGCACATGTTCATATGATTTAATGTTTTTTTAAAAAAATGATATCTTCCTGTTTTCTGTGTGTGTTTTGTTTTTTGTTGTAGGCCTGCATGCTTCATTTGTTCACCCATATGAATCGGTAAAGAAGTAACATTAGCAACTTCAGTCAATATATACTAGATTCATACTTTAGGAAGACAATCCAGTTGACAATCACAACAGTTTCTATGATAACAAAAGTCAGAGAAAATACTGACATTAGGGTTATTTCTAGAAAGTTCAATCATAAGATATATCCCCAAGCAAAAATATACACACAGAAAAGCTAAGTAAGAAGCTTTTAGAAAACTACTACCATCCTTAGAGTAAGTACAACAAAGTATTCTTTTATGTCTTTGTTTTTTTCATCAAAATACCTCATACAGCCATAGATTTTAAACCATTACATCTTATCTAGATTCCATATTAGATCATTAACATTTTTTCTAGATTCCATTGTTATTCTTTTGTAACCTTTATTTTAGGTATCTTAAAAATACTTTATTAAATATAACACATTCAGAAAAGTGCACAAAATATACCTTAAGGTAGACCTTAACAAGTTACTCTAAATTATTTGCCCATGTAACCACCAGCCTGCTCCAGAAAGATATTAGAGCCAGGATCCAAGAAGCCCATAAATGTATCTTTCAGTTCACACCTCCCTACCTCCCACCTAGATGGACTCCTCAACCTACCCTGTGTGTAATCACCTCTCTTTTCTTGATAGTTTTACTGCCCAATCCATAAATAAGTGTTTCTCAGTTTTCTTTTCATTTATGTCCTATGGCCCTTTGGAGGGCAGCAGACCATTGTAATAGGTAAGATTTTCTTTCACTCTAAGGACCAGTTTTCACTCCACTCCAGGCAATATTGCCTCCACTAAGAATGTATGCCCTAACCAACATGAGTTTTGCCTATTTTTGAACTCTATATAGAGGAAATTGTACAAATTAGGTTTTGGGGGTCTGGTCTCTATTGCTTAACATAGTGTTCAAGATTCGCCCATCTTGTCCCGCATAGCTGTAAGCCATTTTATGAACACCACAATTCTCCATTTTACTGGAATGAACATTTGGGTTATTTTCTGTTTGGGGCTATTATAAACAACGCTGCTCTGAACATTCCTGTGTCTCCCGGCACCTACGTACTCATTCTTGTGGAGTATATATCCATGAGATTCCTGAACCATAGGGTATGAGTATCTTCCACTTTACCAAACTGTTTTCCAAACACTTGTACAAATATACCCCCATTAGAAGGATATAGAGTCTTGTAACAATTTTCTTACCTTAAAAGATAAGCAAAATGTCTCCTATCCCTTGTTTTTCTTTTAAGATCTGAAGATCACTGTGCAAAGACAATTTGTTTGCAATTCAGACAAAAATATTATTATTATTATTATTTTTACTAACTCAAAAATGAACCAGTCTGAAAGCTAAAATTGAGCACCCAGGGTAAGTTCCAGAAAGAGGAGATCTTAAGCTGCTCTATATCCCCGGGAAAAATAGAGGCCACTATAGCTTCCAGCTCCTTTAGAATAAATGTCCCAAAGAGATCATAATAGCCTAAATCTTATTTAATAAGAGGGTTCAGAGTTTGTAGTCATTCTAAAGGAAAACAGTCACATGTATATAATTTTCTCAAGAATTCAAAAAAAAGTTTAATATGCTTTCTTAAACTTGTATTATTAGCCAAGGTGTTCAAGGAGAAAAATTTGCCATAGACAGAACTGTCAAAAGTTAAATCACTAAAAAATCAGTATTTTTCTACAACTGTCATATATATACATATGTATCCCACCCCCCACTCCCTCTTTTTTTTTTTGTTTTATGAGACAGGGTGTCACCCAGGCTGGAATATAATGGTGCAATCACAGCTCATTGCAGCCTTGACTTCTCCAAGCTCAAAAGATCTTCCTGCCTCAGCCTCCCGCAACCCCTAGTAGCTGGGACTACAGGTGTACTCCACCTATATATTTTTAAAGTAATAACATAACTACCTCCACAATAAGAGTTAATTATGTTGCTTTCAAAACTGGGGGAAAAAATCACAAAAATCAACTTGGTGATCATTCTCAGTATAATGAAATGTATTAAACTTATTTACTTATCAAGCAATATTGCTCAAGCTTTTTGCCAGAAGATAAAAATCATGTAAACGTTCACTCTATCAGGAAGATGACAAAATATTCCAATGGACCCATAAAAACAATTTATTTAAATCCAAAAACAAGCAAACTCATCCTATCTTACCCCCTACATCTTTTGGAACTTGATTGTGTTTGAGTTTCAGAAAATAAAATTTACAGTAAACATTTCCATTTCTGTCCAGTTTTAAGAAATGACATTTATAATCGAACAAAAGAAAAGAACAAAAGAACAATCAGAAGAGCATGAATTTAGAGATCCTTACCTGTCTTATAACTCTGTGATCTGTATATGTCCCTGAGCTCTTCCATAAGTCTCTCTGAAGCTTGCACTGATCTAGACACTGCAGCCTGAAACACAAAAGCCACTGTTTACCAGGGTCTACTGAGCCAACTAATTTGAAGATTTAAGGTATTTCAAACTGCTCTAAAAGATTACAGTAGCCAGGCAGGGGGCTCACACCTGTAATCACAGCACTTTGGGAGGCTGAGGAGGGTGGATCACGTGAGGCCAAGAGTTTGAAACCAGCTTGGCCGTCAGGATGAAACCCCATCTCTACCAAAAAAATACAAAAGTTGGCCAGGCATGGTTGCACATGCCTGTGGTCCCAGCTACTCAGGAAGTTGAGGCAAGATAATCACTTGAAAATGGGAGGTGGTGGTCATAGTGAGCTGAGATGGTGCCACTGCACTCTGGCCTGGGTCACAGAGTGAGACTCCATCTCAAAAGAAAAAGAAAAAAGAAAAAGATTACAATAAAAATGGATCACCACTCAACAATTTAAGAAGTTAAAAAAAAAAGTCCAATTAAATGAAGCATTATGAAGTTTCAAGAGAATATAAAACTAGACACAAGTCTGGTTCATTTCCTTTACTTATCACCTAAAAACCTCTAGCCAACATATTCAGACCACCATGGACTCCATGATAGCATAGAATTCAGTATGAGTCTGTTCCAAACCCCGGCAATTTTTGAAAATACTGGAAGACACTCAAGGTGACACATTATTAACTCAAATAGGCTTCCATTCATAAGACAACAAGCAAGAATATTACACAGATGGTCTAGTTCACATATTAAGACACTGAGAACCATGTGTGCCTACATGCAACTGGTTGCAGTTTTTCAGTGCAGGGACTTCTCTAAAGATGAAAACACACCGATATCTTATCCTAAGACTAAATAGAAATGGAACTACTTTTTGGTCATGTGAAACTAAAGGTTTTAAAGACTACACTAGACTTTGAAGGAGAAAAAAAATCAAATTTACAAAAATATTACTCCTAGCTATGTAACCATGAACTCATTTCATATCTATAAAACATGAGAACTTTTTCCTATCTCTAAAATATAAAGAGCACCTATTTCACACAGTGGCTATGATGAATAAATGAAAAGATCTATAAAGTATAAAGTATTTAGCATAGTATCGGTCATGCAAAAGTGTTCAATAATTTATACTTGTTTTGAAGATAACTCAAACTGGGATTAATCACAAGACACAGAAAGCACAGTAACATTAATTCAAATGCTACAATCTTAGTTTTTTAAATAATCAAGATATGGGGGATTGGCTAAATTTCTTTGCTGTATGAAAAATTACCAATTAAATTAATATATAAATAAGATTGAAGGAGGGAGAGTTATCTATCTGATTTCAACATTTGGCATCTATTTGGCTAACAATTCATTCCCTGTTTTGGAGAACCTGTGCCCAAGACAAAGTAACTGGTCCTTGGATATTGTGGAGTGGGTAAATAGCTCTAATACAAGGCAGGAAGCAGTAAGTGTTCAGACAATCATTTGATGATTCCCTACTCTGTCTAAGCATTTTATGTATATACATGCATCATTTTAATTTATTTTTCATAGCAATCATCCAAAAGATATGTACCGTCTATCCATATTTTAGAGTTGAGCAAAGTGAAACCATACAACGTGTGTCTGTCTCTAAACTCAGTGTTCCTTTCCCATCCTGCTGCTTCACATAAAAGAGATGTTAAGTCAAAAGAGAAACATTACTTTTGGTTTGGTCAGAGCAGGATGGACCAAAGTCAGCTTCATGAAGGAGAAATAATTTGAGTTGTGTTTTATAGGGGAGGATGAATTTGAATATACAGATGCCACAGAAGGAAGGTCACCAGAGAAAACAGCATAGACAGGTGGAAAGGGGCATATACAGGGATCAGCTGGTGGTTCAGGATGTGAAGAGCAGATGAACAGGGTAAAAAGTGGCTATTCGTAGACGAGAAAGATAACCTTGGGCAGCAAAGCATATGAGCGTGGCTGGGCATGGTGGCTTATGTCTGTAATCCCAGCACTTGGTCAGGCCAAGGTAGTAGGAGTGCTTGAACTCAGGCGTTCAAGACCAGCATGGTCAACATAGTGAGACCTCATCTCTACTAAAAATCAAAAAGTTTAGCCTGGTGCAGTGCCACATGCCTATAGTCTGAGGCACTTGGGAGGCTGAGGCAGGAGGACCACTGGAGGCAGGAGGACCACTGGAGCCTGGGAGACCAAGGCTACAGTGAACTATGATTGTGCCACCGCACTCTAGCCCAGGTGACAGGGCAAGATCCTGTCTCAAAACCAATAAACAAATGACTGAATCTACCACTAAAGCAGGAATGGAGGAGGAGAGCAGCTGAGACCGGCATGTTCATGAATTGCCTGGTGTTGACTATAATTACTTGACCAAAAAGTCCAGGCTCCAGATATTTACACACAATTACACATTTAAATGGTCTTACCTTTCAGTCTTCCTAATTTTCTCTAATATTGCCCACTTTTCTTTTTCAATTCCTTCATCCTCCAACTTTTTCCCACTAATAGGCTCTTCTTTCATCTCATAGTGATCTAAGTTCTTCTATATCCTGCAAAAAGAAGAAAAATGTTAGCTTATTCAACCTATTTTTCTTCAGCAGTTTCTTATGCAAAAGTTAAATTATTCTTGACTCAATGGGGGACAAGAAACAGAATATATCTATCCTATGGGGACAGAGAAAAAGCCCCACATTCATTCAAGAGGCTCCCACCTTTTATATCCTGTATTTTCTTTAAAAGCTAGACTCTGGGTAAAGCAGATTTAAATCTTTACAAGGTAACAACTATTATGAAATAAGCCATCATTTATTTATTGACTTCTTTATTTATTTTCTTTATTTTTTTAAGATAGAGTCTCACTCTATCACCCAGGCAGGAGTATAGTGGGACGATCTCTGCTCACTGCAACTTCTGCCTCCCAGGTTCAGGTGATTCTCATGTCTCAGTCTCCTGAGTAGCTGGGATTACAGACGTACACCACCAAGCCCAGCTAATTTCTTTGTATTTTTAGTAGAGACAGGGCTTCACCATGTTGGCCAGGCTGGTCTCAAACTTCTGATGTCAAGTGATCTGCCCACCTCAGCCTCCCAAAGTGCTGGGATTACCAACGTGAGACACCACGCCTGGCCAAGCCATCTTTTAAATCTCCTCTTAAGAGGAACCTTTGAAACAGTTTAGCAGCAGGTGTCAAGAACCTTAACTGTTCATAGTTTGTTCCAGAAACTCGACTTCTAGAATTGTATTCCAAGAAACCAGTCTAAGATGTAAACACAAATTCAGGCATAAGGATAACTATTTCAACCTTGCAACCACAAAAACAAACAAAATCTGCATGTGCAAAAATAGCAAAACAGTTAACTCAATCCCTTGAACTATTAAGAGGTGACTGAAATACCAACACAGCTTAATTTCTCCTGTATCGAAAAACTTTGAAATGAAAAATGGAATACACATAGGAATAGAAAGAATTTCAATTATGCTGAAATAAGCGCAGAAAAAGACCAGAAGAACTTATATTGAAATGTTAATTTCAATTAATTTTAGTTATTATCTCTGGAGAGATTTGGTGCTTCCCCTAATTTCCAGGTTTATGGTTTTATGTTGTAAGCATCTATTGACGTTAATAACTTAAAAATAAATTAGAAAAAGCATTTGATCTCAGGTGCTCAGGAGGCTGAAATAGAAGGATCGTCTGGGCCCAGGAGTTTGAGGCTGCAGTAAGCTATGATCATGGCACTGCACTCCAGCCTGGGTGACAGCGACCCTATCTCAAAAACTAATAATAATTTTAAAGGAATTTGAATAACACCCCACAGAACAACATCTTAATTCACATCATTCTGCTCCCTCCCTTCCCATACTATCTGTTCTTACACATATACAAATATATGCAGAATTGTTTAAATCCTAACTTTTTTCAATTACCTTATTTTTCTACTTCAATTGCCAAAATCTCTAAAGGAGTAGTTTATATTTATCTCAATTTTTTTTTCCAAGCCGGCTAACTAACCGATTTCTAGACCAGATTACTGTCTACCTTCACTCAAACTCTGCCCATGACTCTGTACTTTATGGAGCTCCCTTCTCCCTGTGTGCACCTTTCAGCCCTGATCTTCCATCCTACACTTGTTTTTCCCCACAATGCTCACAAATGCCTTTGGCCTATATTTCCTCCTGTACCTTCAACTTTAGTCATGTTCCCATCCACAAAACTTCTCTACCTCAGTATTAATCAGCACATCCCAACAACATATCTTTCTAAAGCAATATTCTCAGCACACGATTCCCCGCTTAAGGCCTTCTTATCAACAAACACACCAAATAGAAACATGCCTGTCTCAAATTCAAGACTTCTATCCATCTGCCTTTTCTGGAAAATCTTGCATTCCATGACTTTAACAACCTTCCTTCTCAAAACAAAAGCATCCAATGCACCAAAACACACCATGTCCAAAGTCATTCTGGGCCTGTTCCCATGTTATTTTAGGAGCCTAGAATATCTGATTTTCACCTGTCCTAATCTGACATCTCCAAAGTCCAGTCTCCTACCTTTCTAGATTTCCCTCAAAGTTGCGGTCCCTTGTTTTTTATCTTGTGAAGGGAAAATGAAAGGGTTCATGAACTTTAGCACAGTGGCTACCTGACCCATGGAAAAGGTTTAATGTTTTCATGCAGCTTATTCCACCTAAGCTAAACTGCATAAAAACATTGAAACAGACTCTCATTCTAATTGGACAATTTTAAGAAGTATTTTACTCCCAGACTCATAAAACGAGTCTACAGCCAGGCACAGTGGCACACACCTGTAATCCCAGCACTTTGGGAAGTCGAGGTGGTGGATCACTTGAGGCCAGGAGTTCAAGACCAGCCTGGGCAACAGAGCGAAACTCAAACGCTACAAAAAATAAAAATAAAAAAAATTAGCTGGACATGGGGCACCGGCCTGTAGTCCCAGTTACTCAGGAGGATTACTTGAACCCAGGAGTTCAAGGTTACAGTGAGCCATGACCACGCTACTGCACTCCAGCCTGGGTGACAGTAAACCCTGTCTCAAAAAACAAACAAAGACAAGCCTACAACACTACTTTTTTAGTTCTGAAGCCCTCTAATGTATATTTTACATTAAAAATTTCCAAACCAAGAAAATGAAAGCCTAAATTAATTATAAGACCCCAAACAGAAAAAAATATTTTAAAACAATCAAGACCATGGAATTCACATACATTCTATTTGGTCAATGCAGAAACACAGAAGATCTTTGTTCCAAAGTTTAAGCTTAAATGAAAAGCTTCAGAGCCTGAAAACATTTAAAATTATACTCATGACTGACAACTGGCCTAAGCTCAATGTCTTTGGAATTTGCTCTACTAAATTTGCTACTGTTTGAACGTATTCCCTCCAAAATTCAAGTGTTGCCAATGTGATGATATTAAGAGGTAGGTCTTTTAAGAGTGATTAGGCCAAAAGGGCTCCTTCCTCCTTCATGGGATTAAGGCCCTTATGAATGAGGCCTCACATATTGGACTAGCTTGCTCTCCTGCCCTTCTGCCTGCTACCATGTGAGGATGCAGTGAAAAGGCCCTGAGACACCAAATGTTGATATTTTCATCTTGGATTTCCCAGACTCCAGAACTGTCAGAAAACAAATGACTGTTCTTTATAAATTACTCACTCTCTGTTATTCTGTTACAACACTATAAAACAGACTAAGACAAATTTCTTTGAATGATTTTTCAACAAGAGACAGTTTCACTACTTCTGGCAAGTAGTCCCTTAAATATTCTCAAATTCTCCTTTTATGCAAACATAAAATTTTTTAAACTCAGTAGTTTCTCTTCCAAAAAATAACCAAATACAGGTTAAGTACTGATTAGTATTAAATATAATTTTAGTGCTAAAAGTTAAGAGCTTTTGTTTTCCAGAAAATCAAATCTAAGAATTCAATTTGCTCAAAGGCATATCATGAGTTAGAAGTAAAGCTAAAATTTATAAGTTACATTCCATTCCAAATACGATGTGCTTTCAATTATTCCACTGAAGATATTTATGATTTTTTTTTTTGAGACAGAGTCTCACTCTTGTCGCCCAGACAGGAATGCAGTGGCACGATCTTGGCTAACTGTAACCTCCACCTCCTGGGTTCAAGCAATTCTCCTGCCTCAGCCTCCTGAGTATATGAGATTACAGGTGCCTACCACCATGCCCAGCTATTTTTTGTACTTTTAGTAGAGGCAGAGTTTCGTCATGTTGGCCAGGCTGGTCTCAAACTCCTGACCTCAGGTGATCCAACTACCTTGGCCTCCCATAATGCTGAGGTTACGGGCATGAGCCACCTCACCTGGCCAAAATATTATTCTTACATAAAATACCTACTTCAGCCATCTCTTCTTCTTCCTCTTCTTTTGAAGTCACTTCTTCTGTTGTCCCATTCTGAAATAGAGAAAGAATCTGCCAGGGTTACACAGAACAAGTATGCACATTAGAAGACTGGTGTAATAGCTTTAGGAACAAACTCCCAACCATCTGTCACTGCAGTTCCACTACCAGAGAGCTTATTAAAATTAAAATGTGCATTTTTAAATCCAACTTTGATTTGACAAACAACAGTTCTCAGCTTTTAAAAATGAAACAATTTTGAACAATTCAACTTAACGGATGCCTTAGGAATAAAGGAAAGCAATCAGTGAAACATAAAGCAAAACTGAAAAAAATTTTAAAACATAATCTAATTTAAAATAAGAAAACATTTTACTTGTATGGCTATGTGCATAAGAACAAAGGCTTATTTTGTTTAAAATAAATGTCCCAAACTATCAATTCCTCAAAACAGCTACCTTTTTAACTTTGAAAAGCCTGAATCATTACGTAAATTCAATTTCCTTACATTTTAAGAGGTCAGATGTGTTACTTATAATAGACACTTCCCAAAACTAAGAATTATGAAATGATTACCACCTCACTATAAAGGAAATTTTCTTTTAAAAAACATGTAATTTACTATCAAATATCTCTCTACAAGACACAATTTACCAATTAACACAAATTACAATTATCAAGTTCAGAAATGAATGTAATGAATTTTTAGGAAGGGCCTTCATACACAGTTTGGGCAAAGTTCAAAAGACAAGCTTCCTGGTCAGGACACAGTATATAAATGCATCTTCGACTATAAAGGCCAGTTCAGGTTAGAACCCAGAATATGTAAAAGATGAAGAAACTAGGATCCAGAAATCAAGACCAACAAAACTCTCGGCAGTATCTAAGCAGCAGCTTCCAAAATGTAATCCACCCCTTCTTCATTTCCCTAAATTGTTATATTCCAAATTCAATTATTCTGGGTATCTAAAGAATATATACCCAGCCTCAAAGTCCCAAAGAGTTTGGTTGCATCAATGGTTGAAAGAGGATTTTTGAAATGCTAATTTCAAAGCCTACCCAAAGAATCTGTTTTGCAAAAGCTCTCTGAGGTGATTCTCACATGCATCTGGGTCTGTCACCACTAGCCCAGTTACTAGCCTTCATTTTACACATGAGAAAGCTGAGCCCCCACTCCCTCAAAAAGGGGAAGTAATTTAATCAAAACAAAAAGTGAGTTAGGGGTGTGAAATCCTAAGATTTATTTCATTTCGAGATGTGACCTGGTCCTCTTTCTAAAACCCCACTGAGATGACAGAATTTTATAAAAGAGAGTAAGTTCGCTGCAGCAGCAGCAAAACAATACAAAAAGAATACCCTCGGTGAACCAAAACTGTAAGGACATGCTGGAAGATACAAAGCAGGTGGAATCAGACTACTGGGCTCAAGAAAGCCACAAACCCAATCCAAATAATGGAGGGACCACTTTTGTTTGAAGAATCAAACATTCTTCACCATACTTGTCCCAACTATAGTTGATAAGGATCACTCTGATAATAGGAAGCCTATCTTGATCTCTTACCATCAGTGTCAAAACCAGAGAGAAAAGACAGAATATTTTTTAATATAACTCAATGCAGCAGCAAAATCTTATAAGAGACCCTGCCTCTTCATTTTTGCTCAAAATCTGGAAAGCTCACCGACCAGCACCACCCCATCCTCATGCCACAGGAAGAGCACAAGTCTGCAAACTAGCAGGGGGAGGTAACAGCAGAAAAGAGTGACAATTCCGAAGACACTCATAACTACTCATACTGATCAAAGGTATACCTCATGTATAAATGAACAGATAACCATGTATCATCAGAGAGTTGAAGAAAATTATCAACCTGCAAGGAAGGTGCCAAGTCAAAGAAGCACAAATGACCTGAAGCACTGCTAATGAAGGAAATAAACAGAATTTTAAAACCTAATTGGAATCTTTAGCAGTAATTGAGAAGATACGGTATCCACAAAATACAAAACAGATTACTATGTAAAAGACAATTCTAGGAGGTAAAAATAAGACCCCCAAATCAAAAAATGAAAAAAAAACCACTTGTAGAAGGGCCAGAGCACAATGGACTTGACTCAGCAAAGCATTTAAGGTGACTCATGTCTGTAATCCCAGCACTTTGAGAGGTCGAGGTGGGTGGATCATGAGGTCAGGAGATCGAGACCATCCTGGCTAACATGGTAAAACCCTGTCTCTACTAAAAGTACAAAAAATTAGCCAGGCATGGTGGCACATGTCTGTAGCCCCAGCTACTCAGGAGGCTGAGGCAGGAGTATCACTTGAACGTGAGAGGTAGAAGTTGCTGTGAGCCAAGATCACACCACTGCACTCCAGCCTGGGTGACAGAATGAGACTCCATCTCAAAAAAAAAAAAAAAAAAAAAAAAGGAAAACCCCCACACTTTACAGTTACACAGAAAATCATACTAACTATCAGAAAGAACTAAGAATCAGATAGGCATCAGAGTTTTCATCTATAACAATAAATATCAGAACATAGAAGTGTAAAGACCTGGAAAGAAACTCAATTATGACCTCAGAATTCTATATCTAACTCCCTCAAGACAGGAAGCTTATCTGTGTATGTTTGCCTCCAGATTCTCCACACTGATATGGATGGAGTACTTCATACAGAGTCAAATATTGTTGAACAAATGATAGCAGACAGCAAGTTCATGGAACACATTCCATACACATCCCCACAAACCCTTTCTAGGGGGAAAAAAAACCCAGGATATTATTCAGAGATGGGGGCAGGGAGCAGGAGACATAATACAAGAAGTAGCAATAAGCAAAGACAACAGTAACACCAATAGTGAAGTGTAAATGATTGCTGATAATCTAGCTGAAAGGTCACAGGCCATATTCTCTGACCATACTGATGCACTAAAAATAACTCAAAAGCCACCTGAAAATGCTTTTTTAATTTTTTTTTCTAGATAACTCTTGGGTAAAAGAAGAAATTGATCCTCATGCCTCAGTCATCCAACTCCTAAGTATGTGCCCCAGAAAAATGCTGGCACAGGAGTACCGTGAAATATAGACAAGAATGATCACAGTAGCATTCGCTGTTCCTAATAACACTGGAAACAACCCACATGTCTGTATCTAGCCAAGGGGATAAATGGTATGGTGTATTCAAACAATGCAGTAAATACAGCAAAGCAAAAGAATGATAGCTACGCACAATAGGAACAAATTTCACACACAATATTGAGCACAACAAAGGTACGAAAAAATACACATAGCATGATTTTCAAAAGTTTAAACAATAGGCAACACTACACTGTATTGTTCAAGGATGCATACATGAGTGATAACACTAGAGAAACATAAGGTTTCTGTAGCGCAAGCAATGTGCCTTTTCTTCTACACCTCAGTGCTGGCTAGGTGTTGGCTCCCAACACCTAGCTATATGTTACACTAAGCTTATGTTTTACATAGTTTCAATACATGTCGTATCTCACAATAAAAAGGTTTTTTTTTGGTGGGGGCAGAGTTTCGCTCTTACTGCCCAGGCTTGAGTGCAGTGGCACGATCTCAGCTCACTGCAACCTGTCTCCCGGGTTCAAGCAGTTCTCCTGCCCCAGCCTCCTGAGTAGCTGGATTTGTAGGCATCTGCTACCACACCCAGCTAATTTTTGTATCTTTAGTAGAGATGGGCTCTCTCCCTGTTGGTCAGGCTGGTCTCGAACTCCTGACCTCAGGTGATCTGCCTGCCTTGGCCTCCCAAAGTGTTGGGATTACAGGCATGAGTCACCGTGCCCGGCAAATAAAAAGTTTTAATAGTAAGAGCAACGAGAACATAGGATGCAATAAAATGACTTAGAAAATACAAACTGTTTAGAAAATAGATTTTAAAACTTGTGTAATAAAGTCAAACAGCACCCAAAGAAAATGTATACTCTTATATGTTTGTTTAAAAAGCAATTTAAATTACATTGATCTACTAAACTAGAAAAAGTAAAATAAAGAAAAAGGGGAAATAATTAAGACATAAGGAAAATGTGAAAAGAAACCCACTAAATTTAAAACATAAAACTAAAGGAGGATTCTTTCAAAAGACTAAGATAATAAAACAACCATGCCTCTGATAAGTGATCAAGATAAAGAAAACTTTGAAGAGAAAAGGGCATATAGCCACATGTTAATATGATGCAAAAAGTGAAAACTTTACACATCTTTACACCTTTGAAGTGTGGAAGAAGTGCTCATTTCTTTTAAGAATCTACAGTTATGAAAACTAACTGAAGAAATGGAAAATCTGGAGACCAATACGCAAGAAGGAAAAAGACAAAGACTCATCCTCCGAATTGGACATTTATTTAAACCAAGGTTTGTCAGCCTCAGCAATATTGATATATTGGGCCAGACAATTCTTTGTGGAGGATTCTCCTGGTGTGTTGTGGGACATTTAGTAACAACCCCTCTACCCACGGAATGCCAATAAGACCTCCCGACCATGGCCAGTTGTGACCACAAAAATGTCTCCAGATATTTCCAAACGTTCCATGGGAGGCAAAATATTCCTGCAGTTGAAAATTACTATGTAAACTAGATTTACATCCTAGGTGTTAGAAAAAAGATGTAAAGCTTCCCAAGTTAGCCCTGCATACCCTTGATGACTGAAATGAAATAAGAGCCTTAAAGGAAACAAATAAAACTTTAATCTTATTTAATACAGAAGTAAAAAATAGAATATTACCATAGCCGTTCTAACAGTGTTTATTATAGGAATGAAAGGATGATGCAAAATTAGGAAAATTTCATCAGGTAATTCACAAATTATATTTCTCCATAGAATTGTAGGCACAATCATGAAAAACAAGTTAGCTCTATATGCATTAAGTTCATGTGATATTCAGTGGAAAACACAAGTTGCATATGTCTTATAGAAAAAAACTGAAGACTGAACACATATTTCCACCATCTGCTCTTTGCCCTGAGGCTCCACTAGAAATACAGTGAAGAAGAAACATTATATAAACACACAATTACAAAAAAAAGGAATGGGATTACCAACAGAAGATAATTTACCTCCATTAGACAATGACAGTAAATGGAAAATGGTTAATTAATGGAGCAAAGCAAACAAAAGTAGAGGTTGGGGGATACCAATTACAAGTAGGCTAATTTGTCCCACAGCAACCTGGAAAAGTTCTAGACTCAGACACCAGGTATCCCTGAGAGTGGGACTGATAGGCAAGACTGAAAACAGAGATTAACCAAAAGCCTATACAGAGAACACATTTTCCAGGCCCTGAAACACACTACTCTCCCCCATCTCCTTAAGCAGAACCCAAGCAAACTTATCTACCTCAGACAAGAGAATGTAGATTTTACCTCCAGAGGAATGGAGTAGTTTCAGCCATCATTTATGATTGCACTGGGAGATAAGATAGAGGGATAGAGGATAACAATCAGGAATCAGCATATATTCCCCCTAAAAGCTAACGGTTGCCAAGTATTGGCCATGAAGAACTCCTAATCGATTTTTTATTTTTACTTTTTATTTGTATTTATTTTATTTATTTATTTATTGAGACAGGGTCTTGCTCTTTCACCCAGGCTGGAATGCAGGAATGCAGTGGGATGATCACAGCTCACTTCAGCCTCAACATCCCAGGCTCAAGTGATCCTTCTGCCTCAGCCTCCCAAGTAGCTGGGACTACAGGTGGGTGTCACCACACCTGGCTTTTTTATTTATTTATTTTTTGTAAAGATAGGGTCTCACTATGTTGCCCAAACTAGTCTTGAGCTCCTGGGCTCAAGTGATCCTCCACATCAGTCTCCCAAAGCACCGAGATTGTAGGTGTGAGCCATCACACCCAGCCTCCCAGTCTTTTAGTACCTCTCCCAAATATGAATGAACAAGAAAGGGAATTACAAAAAGGAATACAGGCTGAGTATGGTGGCTCGTGCCTTTAATCCCAGCACTTTGGGAGGCCGAGGTGGGCAGATCACTTGAGGTCAGGAATTCAAAACCAGCCTGACTAACATGGAGAAACCCCTTCTCCACTAAAAATACAAAAATTAGCTGGGCGTAGTGGCACATGCCTGTAATCCCAGCTAATCAGGAGGCTGAGGCAGGAGAATTGCTTGAACCCATGAGGCAAAGTTTACAGTGAGCCAAGATCACGCCATTGCACTCCATCCTGGGCAACAAGAGTGACACTCTGTCTCAAAAAAAAAAAAAAAAAAGACTACAAATGATAAGCAACATAGAATAGATATTTAAGGAAAGGCTTCAAAAAGAAAAATAAGACCAAAATAAACTAAGAAAAAAAAGTATTAAAGAACAAAGAGATGCTAGGGAGAAGACAAAAGAGTATCAAAATCACTTTATAAAGACATTTGTGAATGTATTATATGAACAAAACAAAAATAGAATATGAATAAGGAATAATCAGAGAAGAAAAAGGTCTTAGAACTCAGGGTTCATCTTGGGAGTTGGTCCCCAATGAGCCACACCTCCTGTCACCATGTCCTTGGACAGGCCCATCCCACAGTGAATCTGGGTTGGCCCCAAGACTCACTTTAACCTAGAGAATTTGGTAGAAATGACACTGGACCTGCTCCAGGTCTAAGTCTTAAGAACACCTGGTAGCTCCGCTTCTGTGCTTCTGGAAGCCAAAACAAGTACTGACTATCCTTTGAGAAACAGAAGCCACAAGAAGACGCCTGAGAGGATGAGATACTATGCAGAGAGGAAGGCCACATGAAGAAACACCAAGGCGGCAGACCTGTGGGTGAAGAAGCCATCTCAGACACTCCACTGCAGCTGAGTATCCAGATGACCAGTCCCTGACACCATCTAACTGCACAGTGAGAGACGCCAAATGAAACCAGCAGAAAAACTGTCCAGCTATCCCCAGTTAACCCATACGGTAGTGACAGATAGACAAATGTGTAGTTTTATGCCATTAAGTTTTGGGAAAATGCTTTCCGGCGGTGACGACCTACCCACACGAGAACATGCCTCTCGCAAAGGATCTCCTTCATCCCTCCCCAGAAGAGGAGAAGAGGAAACACAAGAAGAAACGCCTGGTGCAGAGCCCCAATTCCTACTTCATGGATGTGAAATGCCCAGGATGCTATAAAATCACCACGGTCTTTAGCCATGCACAAACAGTAGTTTTGTGTGTTGGCTGCTCCACTGTCCTCTGCCAGCCTACAGGAGGAAAAGCAAGGCTTACAGAAGGATGTTCCTTTAGGAGGAAGCAGCACTAAAGGCACTCTGAATCAAGATGAGTGGGAAACCATCTCAATAAACACATTTTAGATAAAAAAAAAAAAAAAAGTTTTGGGAAAATTGGTAAAGCAACAATAAATAACCAAAACAAAACTTAAAGTTATGACTGTCCAAATAAAATTTCCTAAAAGTCAAAAGATAAAAATATTCCAGAACTTAAAATTTAAAAAAATTAGAAATAATGTGAGATACATGATTCAAGACAAAAGGACTAAAATCCAATTAACAGACACTTCAAAATGAACAAACAAAATGGAAAGGAGAAAGTTAACAAAAATATGACAAGATTCAAGATTCCAACTTTGAGTCTATTCATAGGCCTGTCCATTCGGTGTATCCAGCACAATGAATGAAAAAAGACCCACACTAAGTACAATGTTGTACTATTTCAGCTCACCAAGGAAAAGACAAACTCCTAAAAGTTTCCAGAAAGTCATGCATAAATGAGTGAAACTCAGGATGACATGAGGTTCCACCACCATGACTGGTTAGAAGACAACAGCACAGACTTTAAAATTCTAAGGTAAAATTATCCTCAACATAGAAATATATAATCAACCAAACTATCCATCAAGTGTGAGGGTAGCTTATGACAAAAGAGAATAGTGATGGGGATGTGCTATGCACCAGGCACTGTTCTAAATGGTTTACATGTACCAACTCATTTAATCCTCATAGCTCCCTAGAAACATAGGTACTAATACTATTACTGGTTCCCCCATTTTGCAAATGGAAAATTGATGCATAGAGCAATTAGGGAATCAGCCCAAGGGCATACAGCTAATAAGCAGTAGAACCAAGATTCAAACCTATCTCAGATTATCTCCATAACCCAAACACTGGATTGTATTTTTTCAGAAACTACAGATCAGAAAATATACCACCCCATGCTTCTTTTGGGTTTTACTTGAGGACACAGTCAGGTAAAATGACAAAGGGAAAGCCAAGAAAGATGACATGGGATCCAGGAAACTATGGATCTACTCTAGGAGAGCAGATGAGAAAAACCTCAAGATGACATCTGCACAGCCAACCCAAAGAACAATCTGCCAAAATGGGCACAGAGGAGCCAAAGACTTTGGAAGAGAAGGAGATCCCACAGAAAGGGCTACAACAGAATTTTTTATTTAAAAATTATTATTATGAGGAAGACACTGCAAAACAAAAAGCAGCACCAAGAAAACAAATATCCTATCCTAAACATTCTAGAAAACTTGGCTTTATAAAGTCCTAATGATAATTACTGATAACTTATATGACTAAAGATAATATTTGAGGAAGGAAAAGTAGGTGGTATAAGAGCTAAATTCTCATGTCTTATACTAAAAAGTCAATAACTGATACCTAAATAGATAAATCCAGGAAGAAGTTAGGGGTAGTGGTGAGCTAGTGGAGATTTCTGTTGCTTGCAGGAGATAACATTTGGGCGAGTCCTTAAGAAGCATAGACAGACTTAAGGAGATGGCATTTCTAGGTGAAGGTAATTCAATGAACAAAGACAAACAATGAAAGAAGCAAGAACATTTATGGACACCAGGAATATTAACAACAAAAAGCAGGTGTTAGGGAAAAGGGCAATTTTTTTCCTGTCATACTAAACGCTAGCAGCTCCAAAGAATGAAAAGGTTATTTTTAGTATCTAAAACAGAACAAACAAAACAATTCAATAGGAACAGAAAAACAAACTTATAAATAAGTTGAATAATTTTAAAAAATCATCCTAGTTTGACTTTTGTTTGAGACAATTTATTTTCACTCTTGAACACTACAGAATTTTTACTTTACCTGACCCATGGGTAGTGGTTGATCTGGCATCTCAACATCCAGGTGCTTGGGAAGGTTATCTAATCTGCAGAGTCCACATATCCAGCACTTCAATTGCTGATAAAGCTATAAAACACATTTCAGTAAATAAGCATTATGTTAAAGAGCCCTTAGAAGACATCAATAATGTTCTGACTACTGTAATCAATCCAGTAGGAAATAAAAAAGTTTCTTATTACTCACCTACAGCTTACAGATTAAAAAAAAACCTCTTTAAAATATTTTCAGGAGGCTCTAGTTTAAGAAAGTTACTATGGCTTGGGGTATAATCACTACAACTGATACCTGACAGAATGACAAAAACAAAGGCAGAGGATCCTAGGGAGTTCCAGATATTGTCCAATTTCTCATTGCTACCTTGTTTTCCTAGAAACTTACAATTTCAAATAAGAGAACATTAATGCATTAATGAGGCTACCAAAAAGAAAAAGGAAAAAAAGAAAAAGAAAAAAAATCACACACCAGCAGTGTTACACATGGATATAAAATTATATATTCCAGTCATAGTCAGTTAAAACTACAAAAGCAAATGTAATCCAGCAGACAGAGCCTGGAAATCTAGATGACTTTGGATATCACATCTAATTCCTTGAGTTTGAGTCTACTGATCTGTAAAACAAAGAAATGAAAACTTTCCCAGAATGATAAAGATTAAATGAAAACTATAAAACATTTGATACTTAGTAGGCTCTTAAGTGTCTGTCTAAAAAATAATAATTCACTAGGAAACTGCAAAGAATAACTAAATTTCCATGTTTAAGTCCAAATTGTGTTGTAAGCACATTTACTTTAAGGAAGTAAGCAAGGTAAACTATGTGCACAAGTGTGGTTTTCATTGTTGGAAATGTTTTTCAATGTATAAGGTGACTCAAATGGGATCTAATAAGGCAACTCACTTCACTTGGTCAGGAACAATTTTCTGGGTGTCTCTGACCAAGAAGAGAGATGAAGAGAAAGAAGCAGGTTTACAAAGGACAAAAAAAGAAGACACAGGATTAGAATGGGTTAACGAAGCAAAGAATAAGCCTTCCCAAAGTGAACAATGAAGAAAGTGGAAACAGGAAGGTTGAACCATAAATTAGGATCCACCAAAAATCCTCATGCTTAAAAGGAAGCTAAGCCCCAGTGTGGATTTGTTATGCACCTAATGTGCTCTGTTTTGTGCTAAATACATAATGAAAATGAGGCAGGGCGATCTGGACACAGACCTGGACACTCTGACCTCTGGCACAGAAGGGGCTACAGGAGGGCTGGGGTGAAACAGGAATTAAAAGAAATTAAAGAATGTGTAAGCAAAAACTCAGTTGAATGTAAAAAAAAACAAAACAAAACCGAATTCCCCCTAAGAAAGAAAAAGAGGTGGAGTACTTTAAAAATTAACTGCCTGTCTTTCTGAGGCTAGTGAGCCTTATCTCTCCTCCTTTCCCAGGCATTGTGAAGACCCTGTTTCTCTAGTTGTGCAGTTGACAACTAGAGAAAGATCACTAGACAGATAAACTCAAGTTGTAAAACATGTTTTTCCTTGAAAAGTAATAAATAATGTAATGTATGTCTCAATTGAAAAACTATCTTTGTTTCTTGCTTCTGTAATATGCTTCCCCCTGCATAGATCTCCCCCACCCCACAAAATGCTTAAAAGGTAACCTGACTCTTCGTTCAGGGCTCAGTCCTTTAGATGTTAATCTGACTGGGCCAGGGCACCTAAATAATAATATATATCCTCCACAACCCCTCAGTCTCTCTGATTCCTAAATTATCCCACTGCAGGGGGAGAGAGGCAGCAGGGTAGTGGAGTCATACCAAGCAACAAGAAAGACAGGGTAGTGGCTGGGCACGGTGGCTCACACCTGTAATCCCAGCAATTTGGGAGGCTGAGGCAGGCAGATCATCTGAGGTCGGGAGCTCGAGACCAGCCTGACCAACATGGTGAAACCCCATCTCTACTAAAAATACAAAAATTAGCTGGGCATGGTGGCAGGTGCCTGTAATCCCAGCTACTCAGGAGGCTGAGCCAGGAGAATTGCTTGAACCTGGGAGGTGGAGGTTGCAGTAAGCCGAGATTGCACCATTGCACTGCAGCCTGGGGGACAAGAGTGAGAGTTCATTGAAAGAAAGAAGAAGAAAGGAAGAAAGGAAGAAAGAAAGAAATAAAGAAAGAAAGGAAGAAAGGAAGAAAGAAAAGAAAGAAAAGAAAGAAAGAAAAAGAAAGAAAGAAAGAAAGAAAGAAAGAAAGAAAGAAAGAAAGAAAGAAAGAAAGAAAGAAAGAAAGAAAGAAAGAAAGAAAAAGAAAGAAAGAAAGAAAGAAAGGAAGGAAGGAAGGAAGGAAGGAAGGAAGGAAGGAAGGAAGGAAGGAAGGAAGGAAGGAAGGAAAAAGAAAAGAAGAGAAAGACAGACAGGGTAGTACATTTTCCATGAATTTCAATTTTACTCTCTTCCCCCACCACACAAACACAAAAAGCATTTAAGGCAAGGGGGAAAAAAACAGATCACAGGGAAAATAGTAAGAGACATTCAGAAGGACAGGTCTTAGAAATTTACTAGTGTCGAGGGGAGGGGGGCGGTCAGAGAACAGTAGTATATAAAAGAATGCTAGCAGTTCCCAGGTTTAGGCATGGGTGACTAGTTTGATTATTTCATTTTGTCCCACTCACAATTACAAGGAGAATTATTGATGGAACACATGATAGGGCTGATAGAGTGCTAGGAAGTGGATACATGAAAATTTAAATATCATCATTTTGAACACCCATGTCACTCCAAGTGAGATTCCTAACATATATGATATACAGACAGATATATGGGTTTGAAACTCTGGAGATGAATACAGATTTAGGAATCCCTGGAACACAGGTCATGACTTCAGTAATGGGAGTCAAAGATTACTCAGAGAAAGCACAGAATGAAAAGAGAAGAAAGAAGTAGACCAAGGAAGAAGAGATTGGAGGAGACCAAGGCAGGGTGATAAGATCAAAACAGGAGAAAAGAATCCAATAGAAGTCCCATTTGATTATCATGTCCCTTCCCAGAGGACATGGACATGCCTTTTTATCTTTTATACCCAATTATAACAGGTCCTGGCACAGAAGCCACACAGTTTTTTTTTTTTTTAATTGTGTTCTACCCTTCAGTTTCCTGTATCCACCAGGGGAGAAAAGAGTAAGTATAAACAAGCACAGACATAGATTTTTTTACATTGTATACTAAAGGGGTCTGATTATATACAATATTTTATGCCTCACTTTTTTACTTAATATATTTTAGAAGTTTGCACATGCTCTTATGGAAAGACTGCCTGCATTTTTTTGGTCTACAACAGAATACTCTATTATAAAACTGTACACTATAATTTTTATTTAACCAGCTCTTTATTGGTGGACATGAAGAATGGAGGAATGCTTCAACAAAGGAACAATCAACAGTATCAAAATACTGCAGAGAGGTCAATTTGGGGACTAAGAGGGGAGCCACTGGATTTGGCAACTGGGAGATAAATTTTAGTGCAATGATGAAGGCAGATTCCAGATTATAATGAGCTCAGTGAAAAAAGGTGAAGACATATAGCTTATTCTCTCAAGAAACTACGCTATGGTAAACTGGCAGAGGCTGTAAGAGTGGGCGGTGAGTTGTTTTCTCCTTCATGTAAATATATTTACTTTTTTAAACACTAGGCCCAATTTTATACCCAACTTCATTAATTTTACGAACATATTTATATAAGTATGTATATATGTATGTTATGTAATGTTTTAGACACTGAAAAATAACTCATTTCTGCTATTATAAAACTGCTATCTTTAGATGTTCAGAAGCAACTCCCTAAAACTAGGTAGCAGTAATGGAGTTAAGTCTATCATTCTTTCCCATCAACCCCCTTGCTGGAAATGTAAACATGTGTCCATCAAGCCTTTAATTTTTACATCTTATCTTCATGGCTCTCCATACAAAACTTAACCTTTTTTTTTGTATTTGTATATGTATTTATATGTCTATATATATATATATATATATATAGAGAGAGAGAGAGAGAGAGAGAGAGAGTCTTGCTATATTGCTCAGGCTGATCTCAAACTCCTGGGCTCAAGCAATCCTCCTACCTTGGCCTCACAAAGTGCTGGGATTACAGGCATGAACCACTGTGCCCAGTCTCAGGCTTAACTCTTAAAATATCTTCAAGCCAATGTTCTTCTGTTCTAATTTTTAAGAATAGATGTGTTTAAACCAACTATAACTTATTTTGACAAAAATTGGAGTTAAGACTCAAACTTCCTCAAATGGTCAGTTCTCATAAAACTATTTACAGAATAATCTATCCTTTCACTGTTAAGTTAAAATACCACCTTTTCCTTACACTAAATTCTCATTTGCATGACTCTAGTTCTAAACTTCCATTGCCTTTATCTGTCTGGCCCAGGGCTAGTCTACAATATTTTATTTAACATCTGATTGAAAGAGTCTATACTTTATTATTTTTTATTATTTACTCTTCTAAACAAACTTTAGAGTCATTTTGTCAAGTGCCAAAAATAAATCTGCTGGAATTTGTAAATTGTGTGTGTGTATATATATACACACACAGTTTATATATATATGAATAGATATAAAATATAAAATATATATATATATATACACACACACACTTTTTTTTTTTTTTTTTTTTGAGACAGGGTCTCACTCTGTCACCTAGGCTGGAGTTCAGAGGCATGATCTCAGCTCACTTCAACCTCTGCCTCCCAGGCTCAAGTGATCCTCCTGCCTCAACCTCAGGAGTAGTTGGAACTACAGGTGTGTGCCACAGACATCCAGCTAATTGTCATCTACTCACCTCAGCTTCCCAAACTTTTGGGATTACAGGTATGAGCCGCTGTGCCCAGCAGAAATTACATTTATAAATTAATATGAAGACATGTTGATAACTAACATATTTATAACATGAAATCTGCTCATCCAGGAACATAGAATGCAAATCTTTCATTCCACTCAGCAAAATTTTGTCATGTCCTTGATAAAAGTCCTGCACATCTAAGTTTATTCCTAGATATTTAATTTTTGCTGAAATACATGAAAAAATACTTCATCACTATGTCTTCTATGTGATTATAGCCAACATTGGGGAAGGCTAATGATTTTTATATAAAAGAGCTTTTAACCAGTAATCTTAAAAATTGTTTTTTTCAGTTGGTTCCTTTGGATATTTTTAGGTAAACAATCATGTCAACTGAAAATAATGATTGTTATTTTTCTATAAAGACTATGACATCATAGGAAAATACAGTAAATACTTTTTAAAGGAATATAAAAGGGCCAGGTGCAGTGGCTCATGTCTATAATCCCAGCACTTTGGGAGGCCAAGGTGGGCAGATCACGAGGTCAGGAGATAGAGACCATCCTGGCTAACATGGTGAAACCCTGTCTCTATTTAAAAAAATACAAAAAATTAGCCAGGTATGGTGGTGGGCACCTGCAGTCCCAGCTACTGGGGAGGCTGAGGCAGGAGAATGGTGTGAACCCAGGAAGCGGAGCTTGCAGTGAGTCGAGATTGCACCACTGCACTCCAGCCTGGGTGACAGAGCAAGACTCCATCTCCAAAAAAAAAAATATATATATATATATATATAAAACTTTAGAGAATATGACCTCAACTATTGAAACATATGTATAAGGGTTATGTATTTTACTAGCAAAGAAAAAATATATACTGGTAGAAAATGGCCATGATGTCAACTGTCAACAGTGGTTATATTAGGTAGAGAAATTATGGGAGACTTGAATTTTTTCTTTTTCTTTTCTGTACTTTACTAATTTTCTCAGTAATTATGAGAATTATGAAGTTGCTTATGAGTTTTAGATTTTTTAAAAAAAGGTTTTTAAAATTTTTCCAACATGGAAAGTTACATTTCTTTATATACTAAAAACAAAAACAAAACTTTCTATTTGAATATCTTTGACTTTTACTGCAGACTTACAGACCCTTGAAAGAAAAGGCAATTCCCTCCCACTAGTTCTGGTGTCATTCTCCCCATCTCTGCCTTCACTTCCACCTTGGTCTTTTTTCTACTTCCCACCTTGGCTAGTGGTCTCTACTCAAAATGCTTGCTTGGCTTAATGGTTTGAATTCAGGAAAAAAGAGATCCTGAATTCCTAATCTAAACTGAGGTTATACATGTGGGAAATAATAAAGAGAATCCAGATAGTAAGTAAGATTTGGAGGGCTTAAAATACCCAGACTTTACTTCCTCTAAGATTATAGTCTTTAATCATGTTTTTTTTTTTTATCGTATTATCTCTTAACATTTAATTTCTAAATATAATGTTCATGAGGAAAAGAGAAAATAGCTTGGCTTCTTTCCTCTCAGAATTGTTTTTCTTAGTATCTTCTAGACATTCCAGAACTTATGTCAGATTTGGCTCATCAGAGTCCACAAACCATATTGGTGAAGAAAATGAACAGGATTCCTGTTTAACACAGAGACACCTATGTTAAACATTTACGTACAGACTAACCCAAATATGCAATGAAACCACACCACTAAATGGCAAGGTGACCATGGATTTAAACAAAATGTGTGGGGGGAAAAGTAACACATTAAAACCCAAGTGAGGAGCTGGACTTCTGAGACAGCCATCCTTGCATAGCACTGTCTGCTGCTACAGCTCATAGAAGTCAACAATTTTCTTCAACACTGGTAGGCAGCCTCTAAATGGCCCTGATCACTGTCACTTCCTGCCATTCATGCCCTTGTAAAATTCCCACTCCTGGACCTAGTGACTCACTTCTAACAAAGAGAATACAGCAAAAGTAATAACATCACTTCTGAGGTGAGGCTACAAGGAGGCTACGATGCCTGCCTTGGTCACCCTTCTCCTGCTCTTTCCATTGCTCCCTCTGATGGAAGCCAGTTGCCATGTGATGAGGTGCCCTATGGAGAGGCCCACATGGCAAGGTATTGTAAAAGGCCTCTGACCAATAGCCATCTAGATATGGGGGCCCAGTCCAACAGCCTCTGAGATGAATCCTGCCAATGCAAGCTTGGAGATGGATTCTCTCCCTATCCTGCCTTGGGATGATCACAGCTGCCACCAACACCTTCACTGCCTGGTGAGAGGCCAAGCCAGTGAACCCAAGGTAAACTGCACAGAATCCTGACCCACAGAAACTGTGAGATAAGGTTTGTTGTTTTAAGCCACTAAATTTGTTACAGAGCAATAGATTCCTAATTCAAACACCATAAAATTCTAACATTTTATTCTATCACACGAACCAAGTAATCCCAATAAATGCCATTACTATACATATATTTTCAGAACACAATTACGTGTGATTTTTTAAAAAAGCTAATGAACTAAACATGAACTAAGCATTATGTGCTTTCACCCACTAATAGACATTTGTTCTATTATGTTGTCCTGTTTCTATTACAAATTGGGGAAAAGCCATCATTATTATATGTTAGCTTCAGAAGAACTAGGTTCAGGTCATGGAAAACCAGAAAACGATGAAAACCATAGAAAACCAGAAAAACAAGTTGGCTGGTCACGGTGGCTCATGCCTGTAATCCCGACACTTTGGGAGGCCGAGGCAGGTGGATCACAAGGTCAGGAGATCGAGACCATCCTGGCCAACATGGTGAAACACCGTCTCTACTAAAATAAAAACAATTAGCCAGGCATGGTGGCATGTGCCTGTAGTCCCAGCTACTCAGAAGGCTGAGGCAGGGGAATCGCTTCAACCTGGAAGGCAGAGGTTTCAGTGAGCTGAGATGTGCCGCTGCACTCCAGCCTAGTGACACAGCAAGACTCCATCTCAAAAAAAAAAAAGAAAAAGAAAGAAAAGAAAAACAAGTTGTATTGAAGGAGGACATCATTAACAGCATATCTCTTCAATAATGGCTTATTGTACTATTTTCATTCTTCTCATTCCTCTCTTATAGTGTCCCAAATATCTTTGCAGGCCAAAATAAACTCTTAGAATTAATCCCCCCCCCTTTTTTTTTTTTTTTTTTTAGACAGAGTCTTGCTCTATCACTCAGGCTGGATGCAGTGGCACCATCTCAGCTCACTGCAAGCTCTGCCTCCCGGCTTTGCACCATTCTCCTGCATCAGCCTCTGGAGTAGCTGGGACTATAGATGCCCGCCACCACACCTGGCTAATTTTTTGTATTTTTAGTAGAGATGGGGTTTCACCGTGTTAGCCAAGGTGGTCTTGATCTCCTGATCTCATGATCCGCCTGCCTTGGCCTCCCAAAGTGCTGGGATTACAGGTGTGAACCACCACTCCTGGCCCAATCCTATTCTTAAAGAACACCACTTTTGGACTATTGCATTTTCTTCTTCAAATTCTTCAGCATACATTGGGAATATACCACATGAACCATTTCTACATTTTTAGTTTTGGTTTGTTTTTTTTTTTTTTTTTTTTTTTTGCTAAAGAAACTGCAACTAGATTTAGGACCTCATTCTATTAGGTTAGTATTTGTCTAGTAAACTTGAGCATAAGCAAAATAAAATACATGTTGTTGCTCTGGACTGAAACCCATCAAAACCATATTTTAAAAACTATAAAAACATTAACTGAAATCAAGTTTTTAAAAATCTTGTAGATGAAAAGATATGACATATTGTAGGTTTAAGTACCTATTTCAATGGTTCCCAAAGTGTGGCCCTCAGACCCCCAGGTCCAAACTATTTTGACAGGAATACTAACATGGTGACATTTGCTGTAAGGGTATAGATACAATAGTGGGTTAAAATTCTGGTACTTTACCCAAATAAAGGCAGTAACACCAAACTACTAGTAGTCAAGGTATGACTACTATGCACAGGAAAGGTTTAAAGGTTTAAAAAGGAAAGGTGGGCCAGGCACAGTGACTCACGCCTGTAATCCCAGCAGTTTGGGAGACCAAGGCGGGCAGATCACCTGAGGTCAAGAGTCTGAGACCAGCCTGGCCAACATGGTGAAACCCCATCTCTACTAAAAATACAAAAATTAGGAGGACATAGTGGTTGCATGCTTCTAGTCCCAGCTATTTGGCAGGCTGAGGCAGGAGGACTGATTGAGCACAGAAGATTGAGGCTACAGTGAGCTGTGGTCATGCTACTGCACTTCAGCCTGGGTGACAGAACAAGACCCTGTCTCAAAAATCAAAAGAATGTCTATGATGAAGGAGTGAAAATTTTACATCTTAATCCTTGAATATATCTTTTTAATATTTTATGTGATGAAACGGGAAGTATACACGAGCATTCCTACAGACAGCCTGAGAAAAAACCCTTGGGTGATTAAGTCATGAAGTGAATTAACCACTTTAATGGAATATCATTTTTACTTCAAAGGATGACTGACAAAAAATGTTATTTCAGCTTGGGTTTTTGGAGACATTTTCTCAAAAAAGGAGATTCTGTTATTTCAAGGAAAACAACAGACAAGCCGTAATAAAATTCAACAATAAAATTGCTAATAATAAAACTCAAGCTTTTGAACAAAAAATTAGAATTTTAGAAAACTTATGTCCACCATCACTTTCCAAAAGTATTCTGATGACACTGATGGTGATATTGATGAATGCATTTTGATACCATATAATCAAATGTATCAACATACAGAAGATCTCGGTGAATGATTATTTTTGAAGCGACCAATGTATGATGTTATCATATCATGCAAGGGTAAAAAATCCAAAGTTCAAGAAAAATCAAGTTTTGATGGAGTATTAAAAGAGAAGTCAAGGCAACATGGCAAAACCCTGTCTCTACAAAAAATACAAAAAAATAGCTAGGTGTGGTAGTACACAGCTGTAGTCCCAACTACTGTGGAGGCCAAGGTGGGAGGATCACCTGAGTCCCCAGAGACTGAGGCTCCAGTGATCCATGACCATACCACTGCATTCCAGCCTGGGCAACAGAGCAAGACCCCATCTCGAAAAAAAAAAGAAAGAAAAAGAAATATCCACAATGATCTAAAATGGCTATCTGTATGGCACTGGCCTTTGTTCAAATTTTTTTCAAGCAAATATCACACAATAAATTGAATGTAGACACAAATGACATACCAAACACCAAAGAAATTTGCAAAAGATTAAGATTGTACTACTTTGGGTTTAGAAATTTTCTTTTCATAAAAGCATTTATAACAATATTTGGTGAACCTTTAAAGAATATTTTGAATATTTCTGATTTAATTTCTAGTGATAAATACCAATAGATATCACCTACATACACAAAAGCTCCTTGGGCCCTCAATATATTTTTCAGAGTGTAGAGGAATCCTGACCCCAAAACTTTGAGAACTGCTGCCTTCCCCTCCACTTTCTTCCTTCCCTTGAATTTCTTCCTTGGAAAAAACATTCCTTCGCCATTCTATGTTAACTTACTTAGTTCCATTGAGGCCAGTTTTGCTACCTCTCTCCCATCTTTCCACATCCCTCTCTTGACACAAAACCTGACCAAAGGACTCTACCAGCCCACCCCATTTCCAGTGATTAGCTGTCAGGTGGGCTAAGCCAAGCAAATCTGGGTTTTCCCTGAGACTAGACCTCTCTTTCTGGAAGATATGGAATCACAGGGACAATGTTGGCCACCTTGGGGTAGTCAGAATTCATCTTGCCTAAATGGAAAGAGGTTAGGCAAGTTTCTAGAAAGCCGAACTGCTTTCTGGAAAGTCAAAGATAATTATACTTTCTGCCACAACTATGAGAATGCCCATTTCATGGCACACTTTCTAATATTTTTACCAATCTGGTAAGTAAAACCTGGTACCTAGAAGAAAAAAAGGCCAGGTGTGGTGGCTCATGCCTGTTATCCCAGCACTTTGGGAGGCCAAGGTGAGTGGATCACCCAAGGTCAGGAGTTCCAGACCAGCCCGGTCAACACAGTGAAACCCCATCTCTACTAAAAATACAAAAATTATCTGGGCATGGTGGCAGGCACCTGTAATCCCTGCTACTCGGGAGGCTGAGGCAGAAGAATCACTTGAATCTGGGAGGCAGAGGTTGTAGTGAGCCAAGATCATGCCATTGCACTCCAGTCTGGGTGACAAGAGCGAGACTTTGTCTCAAAAAACAAATTTTCCATACAATATAATTTGCTCCATGTCTAGAAACCAATTCAGCAATGAGAACTGAAAGTCCCACTTGGAAGGTTTCAAGGATTTAGCTCTACCTATGGATGTCCAAACATTAGTTAAGGTAGAAAAAAAAATACACACACACACACACACACACTCACCCCTATGTATTCAGTACCAGGAAACACAAATGACTTGATGGTATAGTCATCCAACACAAAGCACACAATAACTGAAGGCACCGTAGAGGAGTAACTTCTGACACGGATCTACAGTATTGTTGAGTGAGAAAGCAGATTACAAAAAATCTGATTTTGTAAGGGAGAGGGAACACATACAAGCACAGGAGAAAAGAGATGAGCAGAGGACTGGAAAGATACAAAATTCAGATGGTGGCACATTCTGAGTGGTAGAACTATCGGTATGATTTTCTAGTTTTGCCTAAAAATTTTCTAAACTTCTTAAAATAAGAAGTTTTTGTTATCCATATTATAAAATATCCATCACCCCAGGAAACTTAACCTTGAGCACAAACATGTTCAATGTTTGTTCAGTTTAAGAGACAATCTACTTTGAAAGACATCTAAAATGATGACCAATATTTAAACCTATGCATTAATATTTTTCAATAATATGCTTTACATTTTGTAATTTTGATAAGGTTAAGCTTTATATCCATCTTGAAAAGATAAGTGTTCTATTTGTCTTTAAAATATGACCCACAATATGCCTGTTTTTAAACAGTGAATGATGCTCAAAAATCGCAATATAAATTCAGGCAGTGTTCCTTACATGGAATGTTTAAGGGTTTCTAACACTGTTCTTTTTCACCGGTTATGAAAACACAGAACAATTATCTACACATCTAATTATTCAGGTCCTTTGTTTCTCCTCCATTCTATTAGTTTTATAGTAATTTTAAGGCCTGTGAGGATGAAGTTGTCTGTGACAGCCACCACCAAGGTTACTATAAGCAGACAAATTTCAAACAAGGTTATCACCACTACCATCCCCACCATACAACTGTCTCAATTAAGGGCAACACAATTCAAGGTTAGCCAAGACAACCTCTTTACCTGTCACTGCTTAAGAAAAGAATTTTTTGGTCTTATTTAGAAATAACTTTCTGTATCTATTTTTCTCCACAAATCCACTGAGACCAAGGTGTGGCTCTAACTCAAGCACCAGTAGGCAAAACTGCCTGCCAGTATGTTCAGTTTTTGTATCTTTCCAAATGTATGGCACAGCTATCTTTTGATATCATAATGTTTTGAAAACTGAAGCACAAACTTCTTGAAAGTTCAGTCGGGCCTGGTAGCTCACGCCTGTAATCCCAGCACTTTAGGAGGCCAAGGCAGGCAGATCACAAAGTCAGGAGTTCAAGACCAGCCTGGCCAACATGGTGAAACCCGTCTCTACCAAAACTACAAAAATTACCTGGGTGCAATGGCAGGTGCCTGTAATCCCAGCTACTCGGGAGGCTGAGGCAGGAGAATTGCTTCAACCTGGGCAGCAGAGGTTCCAGTGAGCTGAGATCGCGCCACCGCACTGCAGCCTGGGTGATAGAGTGAGACTCCATCTCAAAATTAAAAAAAAAAAAGAATTTCAGATGTACAGCAGTTGTAATTCTTCTGAAGGCTGGTTATGGGACACATTACTTTCATACTTTGTCGTTCAATAAATGTGGGGTGGAGAATAAAGTAAATTGTCAGAATTACCATATAAAACAAAATTCTAAGTCCTCTGACAATAAAAGAAACTTAAAACACACACACACACACACACACACACACACACACACACACACACACACGGTTTTCCCTAATCATTTTACAACTAAACAACCAATAAGCTAACCCAGAGCCCACAAAAGCAGAGTAAAAATTCTATCACTTGATAAAATAAAAATGCATATATATCCCTGTCATCTAAAAAAAATGCTTAAGTATTCAAAGACAGACAGCAATTACAGCTACTGAGAATATCATTGTAAGCAAACTGAGGCAGAGAAAACAAAGGTGCTGATGAGGATTTGAACCACCTAAGCTGCAGAAACTCACTGGAGGGTTTCCTAGGTTCCAAGTTGGCATTATCTTTCAGAACGATCTTCTAGAACAGATCACATAACACTGTTACAAAGGATCTGGAGAAAGGGATGCTGGTTTTATCACTGTGGCTCTCCAGTCATGCTTTACATTTTCACTTCTTACACTCTCTTTCATATGAAGTCAATTTACAGACTTCCATCAAGCCCTTAGAGACTTTTTGTACTATCCACGACAAGGTCTGGATGTTATCTCTGCACTTTTGACAAATTCTTAGCAGTTAACTTACAAGGCAGTTAAGATTTTTGTTCAAGCACAATATAGTGACAATAGGATCATACACTTAATAAAACAAATATTTACCAAGCATTTATTCAGTGGAAGATGAAAAGCACAAAGTACAATTATAAAATATTCTCCCCTGCCACCATTTAAAAAAAGTAAAAAGGCTTACAGAATACAGCATAACATGACCAAAGCAAAAATAGTAAGGACAAAAGAGGGGAGGAAGGTGACATATCAGCATGAACTAAATATGACCCAGAAGAGCCTTGGTGGTCAGACATGTAAAGACAAATTGGGTAGGGTTAGCGGGTGGCTGTCAGGGGCCCATTCTACAGGGGAAAAACAGCTGATACAGAAGCCTGAAAGGAAAAGCGGGCAGAGCACCTGCACAGGACTCTTAACCTGCCGCATCCACGGTACAATGCACCTTTCCAGAACACAGCGGCGGCCCCGGGGAGAGGGATCGCTCAAACAGCACCAGAGGCTGCATTCCAACTTTTCCTCCGTCAACGACTCCGTTTTCATTGTTAGTTTCTCCTTAAACACAAACTGAAAACGATTGGCTGAACACGAGAGAACAAGGAAAACCTGACTGAAGAATGAGGCCTTTAAACTTAAGGGCCTTTGGGGTCCAGGCGCGGTGGCTCAGGCCTGTAATCCCAGAACTTTGGAGGGCAGAGGTGGGTCATTTCAGGTCAGGAGTCGAGACCAGCCTGGCCAACATGGTGAAACCCCGGGTCTCTACTAAACAACACAAAAGTTAGCCAGGTGTGGTGGCGGGCGCCTGTAATCCCAGGAGGCTGAGGCAGCAGAATCGCTTGAAGCCATGGCCTGTCAAGGGACAGAGGCTGCAGTAAGCCGAGATCACCCCACTGCACTCCAGCCTGGGCGACAGAGTGAGACTCCATCTCAGCAAGCGCCTGCCACCATGCCTGGTTAATTTTTGTATTTTTAGTAGAGACAAGGTTTTACCATGTTGGCCTGGCTGGTCTAGAACTCCTGACCTCAGGTGATCCACCCGCCTCAACCTCCCAAAGTGCTGGGATTACAGGAATGAGCACTGCGCCCGGCCAAAAAACCGAAAATCTAAAAGGCCTTTCCCCTTCCCCGCCTGGGCTCAAACAACAGCCGGAGCCAACCTGTCATGCCCCGTCGCGGTTCCGGAGCAGGTCGGCTGACTGAGGGCGACCATGGGCCCCGAAAGGGCTGCGGGAGACTCGGGCTCCCACCTCGGGAAGCGGCCACCGGGGCGAGAGGTGCCAGCAGTCCCCAAGCCAGCCCCGCGCAAGGAGCCAGAGAGACGCACTCTCCGCCTCCTCCTACCCAAGCCTCCCGCAGTCCCCGCGATCTGGGCCAGGCCAGTCGCAGGAGAAAGGGGCGCGCTGGCCCAGCCCGGGGAACCGGGGCCTCTCCGGGGCAGGCTCCCCTTTGTCCCGGGACTCCAGGAGCCTCCTCTCCGCCCTCGCCCTGACCCGCAAGGCCGCGGCTGGGCGCCTCATCATGATGTTGCAGTGGAGCGTGAGCTGCGGCGTCTCTTGGTTCTTGTGGAAGACAGAGGCTAGCAACTTCAGCTTGGCCTTGAACCCTGACACGGACATCTTACCCTCATTTCCGGCGGGAGGAGCGCAGAAGGTGAGCGATCCGGAGCCCCTCTCATGGCCACGACCACCCGGCGGGACAGCCCGGCGGAGCTCTGGCGGCTCCGCCTCTCCCCGCTGCCTCGACTCTAGTCGGAGCACGGCTGGAAAACAGTAAGGGGCTCCGAGGCCTCTGCAGGGAGCTGTGTGGCGGCCTGGGCGGCTGCTCCCCTTGTAAAGGACTCCACCCACAGGAGGCGCGGCTCCTGTCAAGTCGCAGCTTAAAAGGGCAACAGCACCACCGCCCCCTTTACCGCCTGGGAAAGGGCTGTCCCCACCTTACCCCCTTCCCTCTCACTCCTTACCCCCGCGCTCCCAGTGCCTACCCATTTCGGCAGGTGCATGAGCCCGGAGCATGAGCGTGTTTCTGGCTGCCCCCTCCTAGCCTTGACTCAGCACTGCTGGACCCATCTGGTCCATTCTGGCACTGGCGGACTGGAGGCTCCGGGCAGCACAACCACCAACTCCTCTGTGTGTGTGTGTGTGTGTGTGTGTGTGTGTGTGTGTGTGTGTGTGTTGGGGGGGCGGGGTGGGGGGCACCCGTGTGCGTGTGTGTGTGTGTGTGTGTGTGTGTGTGTGTGTGTGTGTCTCCCAAGGGAACAGCACTGCTGAGTTCAGGCTGAGTATTAGCTCACGGACTGTAAGCAAAACACAGTCACAAGAAGGCTATATGCTATTTTGTCTTTTGCAGTGACATCATGTTGCTCATGTTTTATGTTTTTCAGAGTTCATTAGTGTTATGCCCAGACCGTTTGTTCCCCAAAGAAGACCACCAGAGTTCAGAGTCAAAGCCAAGCGGCAAGGATCTTTTACTGCAAGTTCCAACTTGGTCCCTCCGCTTCACAGCTTACAAGAGGGCCCCGAACAATGCGTGGGCTCCCTTTTTATAGCCCGATGTAAACAGGACTTGTAAGGTTACAGAGGAACAAGGGAATTCTTTAGATTACAGCATTACAATTGGTTAACATATTAAGTTATACATTTAGCAGTTATCTATTGGTTCCCGTGCTTTCAGTAAAACTACAAACGGCTGTGTCGTTATCAGGGATTTTTCCAGGTGGTGTTTTTCTAAAGTTGAGATATATAGTGGGACGTGTTTGTTCTGGGCTCAGGAAGTTGAGAGATATATGGTGTTTGTACTGGGCTCAGGAAATTGAGAGATATATGGTGTGGGCCCAGAAATTGAGAGATATATGGTGTTTGTACTGGGCCCAGAAATTGAGAGATATATGGTGTTTGTGTTGAGCCCAGGGCTGAGGAATGTGCCTGATTTATTTCATTAGTTTCTGTTTGTTCTCAGTTAATATCCAGCTCAATAGATTGTGTAAGTAGAATACTCCCAAACTGAAAGTCACCTACATAAAATATAGTGAAAAATATGTCACTCACTTAAACTATAGTTGAAAATATGTATTCATTAGTTTTGTGTAGCCAACACTGGATACTGGGTAAGGGCACAGGATCCCAGGGTTAGACTGCCTGGGTTCAAGTTCCGATTTAGCCACTTGCTGGCTGTGAAATACTTGACAGCTTTAGCCTCAGTTTCTTTTTTTTTTTATTTTAACTTAATCCCAAATGTGATAGTAAGTCTCAGTTTCTTGATCTGAAAGACAGAAATTATTCAATGAGAGTCTATGTGAAAAGCTACTATCTGGCTCAAGAAAGTCCTCAGCTTTAGCTGTTAAAGTTTTAAAAGCCACTTTAAAGTTTTTAAAGCCACTGCCTGGCTCAGGAAAGCCCTCAGCTTTAGCCTGTATTAGCTATGATTATTATTGTGCTGGCTACACATATATTAATGAGGCAGGAAAATGCTCAAGGATAACAACCAAGTATCCAGATTATTTCATCAGATTGAGACAGATACATATGTGTGTATGCTCATGTTTTAGCTCAGAGCCATTTGTCTAAAAGGCTTTTGAACTCAGAGGCCCAGGCAGTATCAACTTTACTTTGCAGTGGAGCCATCACTTTTGTTAATCAATGAAATTGACATAATGCTCTTTTTTTTTTTTTTCTTTTTAGCACCAACCATGTGCCTAGAACTAACTGTGTCAAGAAGAGCATACTTCAATTGGCTGGAGTGAGCAATTCAACTTGTGGAGGAATGAGAAATGATAGTGTTGAGACAAGAAACATAAAACCCCAGGGTAAGGTAGGAATCACTGAAAGTCAGGCAAAGGAACTGGCATCCAGTAATGAGTCAGGCTTTGCCCGCCTCTGGCCCTACAGATGGCTCTTTGGAGAGGAAAAAATTAAGCCAGGCCTGAGGCCAGATCCTAAGGGAATGCTGGCAGCTCTAGGCTGTCTATGGAAGAGAAGCAGAGGGTGTCATCTGGTTGAAAGATGGAGCTGGGGGGCATGGCTTGAGCCTGTGTTTACAGATGGAGTCCCTCGATTCCTGCGACTGGGGAAGGAGATCATGCCTGGATCAGGGGACCTCAAATCAGAACTTTTCCCACGCACACCCCTCCTTGTCAGGGCATCTTTCACTGCAAATAACAGATAAACTAGTTGAAAGCTCAGTAGATTCTCACGGTGGTGCCCAGAAGACCAGGCCTAGCTGCCCTTTAACATGTGACTGAGGGTGATGCCACTGGCCCATTAGCACACACTGGAAACTCTTTACATCCACGGACACACCCTGCCCCACAGAGACAGCTATGCAGGGTTCTTTAGGTTTGGGGTGCTGTGCTGGCAGTTGCCTTATAAATATGTAGGATTAAAATGGGATGCTCTGGAGCTTAGCTAACCTTTACCCCCCACTCTAAAATGAAGGGGCTGCTAGTTTTGTCTGTTTTATGAAAGATGGATCTGTCATTTTTTTAGAACCTTTGGAGAAAGATTTCTTGGGAGGAAGCTACCCTGAATGCTCTAGAGATTTTTCTCATTTACTGGCACACCAGCTTTAGAGTCCAGGTCTTCATCCTGGCTCAGCCACCCTCCAGCTGTGTGGCCTTTGAGAAGCTGCTTGACTACACTAAGTCTCGTTGTCACTATGAGCGGAGGGTGCTACATTGCTACTGTGTGGAGCACCTTCCCCCAGGCACTCTTATAGGGTGATGGTGAAGATTAAATGAAATAATGAGGCTGAAGGGGGAGGATCGCTTGAGGCCAGGAGTTTGAGACTAGCCTGGGCAACAAAGCCAGATCTCATTTCTAGGAAAAAAAATTTTTTTTTGAGATAGAGTCTCACTCTGTTGCCCAGGATGGAGTACAGTGGCATGATCTCAGCTCACTGCAAGCTCTGCCTTTCGGGTTCATGCCATTCTCCTGCCTCAGCCTCTGGAGTAACTGGGACTACAGGCGCCTGCCACCACACCTGGCTAATTTTTTACACTTTTAGTAGAGATGAGGTTTCACCATGTTAGCCAGGATGGTCTCGATATCCTGACCTCATGATCCACCCGCCTCGGCCTCCCAAAGTGCTGGGATTACAAGCGTGAGCCACCGCGCCCAGCCCAAAAATGTATTTTAAAAAATTAACTGGACTTAATTGTTTATGCCTATAGTCCCAGCTACTAGGGAGGCTGAGGTGAGACCACTTGAGCCCAAGAGTTTGAGGCTGCAGTGAGCCATGATCGTGCCACTGCACTCCAGCCCAGGCAACAGAGAGAGACCCTATCTCAAATAAATGAATAAGTAAGTAAATAAATATATAAATGAAATAATGCATTTAATTAGTACACTAGTACATGATCAGGCACATGATAAATGCTTGATAAATGGTAGCCCCAATAAGCTTTGTAATGTTTTGGGAGAGAGTGTCCTTTGGACTCAGCCCAGTCACAGAAGCATTTGAAAAGACTGATTTGTATGATGGCTGTTTCCTACAGGTACAAACCTGTACCTCCAGGGACCCAGGGCATTGCCTCAGTGGGGCACTTTGTTCTATTTACTCTTGTTTTGGGCAGCACCTGTTGCCCTAGGGCTAAGCAGGACTGCTACCACAGACTCGATTGCCAAGAGTATCTCCCTCCCCAAGCTAGCCATGGGAAAGCCACTTGCATCATAAGACTACAGGAAATCAAAGGGAATAAAAGCCACAATTTAGTCACTCACTCTCCAGTTGATGGGAAATAGGTTTTTGCTATTTTGAACAGAGCTGTTAGGAACATTCATTGTCCACATCCCCTGTTTTATATAGGCAAGAATTTCTCTTGGATGTAGAGTAGAATTGCTGGGCTGGGAGGAGTGTGAATATTCAACTTTATGAGATGGAGCCAAACTGTTTTCCAAAGAGGTTATACCAGTGTATACTCCCAGCAGCAGTTCTTAAGAGATCTCAGGATCTCTATCTTCTGGTGATGTCACAAGCATTCAAAAACAATGAATGCCAGCTATAAACAACAATAAGGATGAATCTTAGCAATATAATATTAAGTGAAAAAAGCAAGTTCCAGAAGGATGCATACAGCATACTTTATATAACTTGGAAAAGAAAATGTGGGCATGGTGGCTCATGCCTGTAATCCCAGCACTTTGGGAGGCCAAGGCAGGAGGATTGCTTGAGGCCAGGAATTCAAGACCAGACTAGGCAACACAACAAAACTGTGTCTCTACAAAAACTAGAAAAATTAACTGGGTGTGGTGGTGCAGGCATTTAGTCCCAGCTACTCATGAGGCTGAGGTGTGAGGATCTCTTGAGTCTAGGTGCTCAAGGTTACAGTGAGCCATGACTGCACCATTGCACTCCAACCTGGGCAACAGAATGAGACCCTGTCTCCAAAGAAAAAAAAAAGTAAATAAGTAAAATTTAAACACATAATGTGTATATATACTTTAGGATTATATAAAGATAAAATAAAAAACTGTACCTCTACAGGAAGATTGTATAAAGATAAAATAAAAAACTGTATGTATCTCTAGGGGAAGAGAGACATCTGTACACACATTTCATAGCAGCATTATTCACAATAGCCAAAAGACACATGGTAAAACATGGGTGAACCTTGAAGACATTATGCTAAGTGAAATAAACCAGCACAACAAGACAAATACTGTATGATTCTGCTTGTAGGAGGTATTTAGAGTAGTCAAACTCAGAAATAGAAAGTAAAATGGTGCCTGCCAGCATCTTGGAAGGAGGGGAAAACAGGGAGTTATAAATGGGTATAAAGTTTGAGTTTTGCAAGATAAAAAGAGTTCTTGGAGGCCGGGCGTGGTGGCTCAAGCCTGTAATCCCAGCACTTTGGGAGGCCGAGACAGGCGGATCACGAGGTCAGGAGATGGGGACCACCCTGGCTAACACGGTGAAACCCTGTCTCTACTAAAAAATACAAAAACTAGCCGGGCGAGATGGCGGGCGCCTGTAGTCCCAGCTACTTGGGAGGCTGAGGCAGGAGAATGGCATAAACCCGGGAGGCGGAACTTGCAGTGAGCTGAGATCCGGCCACTGCACTCCAGCCTGGGTGACAGAGCGAGACTCCGTCTCAAAAAAAAAGAAAAGAGTTCTTGGAGACGAATCACGGAAGTGTGAATATACTCAGTACTGAACTGCACACTTAACAGTGGTAGTAATGGGAAATTGCATGCCATGTGTATTTTACCACAATTTTGAAAAGAAAAAGGAACTTAAGGGAACTAAGAATATGAGATTCAGGAAAGTGATTCCCTGTGGTAGGGGGAAGTAATAGGGATTCAGGAACATGGGACAGTGGTGTGTCACCAGCTGTAAGTTGTCAAGGTCCTAACTAATTTTGCACAGTGAGTTTCCTTTAAAAATAGTGCTTATTGTATTTTTAAAATAAACAGACATATTAAAATGCTCCTGCATTTTACCAACGGGAGAGTGTGTCATGAACTAGGGATAAGATCGATCGAATTATCTACACCTGAAGGGAAAGATATTCAACCTCAAAATTACCTGTAGGAAATCATAAACTGTTTCAAAATTTACAGTAAGGATGTAAACATCTCTCCTGACATTTTCCTTTTGTCATTTTCATGAAGTCCTGACTTAAAGAACCCTTCTTTAAATTACTGCAGATAGAAGGTATACATAGAAAACTGAACCAGGAAGATCCCCATCTGGCAATTTTAGTCACATTTAGTCATATTGCTCCACCCAAGAGAAACAAAGAGAAGCTTGTCCCCCCAGAAAGCTATGATTTTTTTAAAAAAATTTAACAAAATACTAATTTATTAAATAATACAAAGACAATTTGGTTGCAAGTTGGCAGCTCAAAATTTCTAATTTTTAATATGATTGATCCATAATAAATGTGATAATTGACTTATTCTGACTCAGATTTGTTATCAGATGTTCATTTAACAAGGTTTCGTTCAGGTCTGTTTATGTTATGGGGTCACAAAATATGTTTTAGAGCTGAAAGTAACTATAAAGATTATCTTGTCCAGAGGTAGCAAATTCTTGGCACAATTGCCTCTAGTCCCCAAACCCATGCTTATGGCAGACATTGCTAATCAATAGCAGCATGTTTCCCTCACAAGCCTGGTCTACCTCAGAATCCTTTCTACATAGATTTCCAAGCAGCCACTTGGTCCCAGTCCATGATTTGAATCCTATTTGGCATCCCTTAATCTAGTCCAACTGTCTGCTTGTACAGATGGAAAAACAGAGTAAGGAGGTGAATTATGCAAAGTCACACAAGAGACAAAACTCATTCACGTCTTCTGAGCTCCAGTCCAGTGCCTTTCTCATTACCTTTGAGGCATCCCTTCCTTTGTGTCTCTGATATAAACCAGGCACTCTTGTCATCACAGGAATCCCAGGCTCTGCTGTTTCAATGAGCTGAATGGAACTCACAATATGCAGCTCCACTCATGGATGTTTTTCTTTCTGGGATTGCAGGCCTCTCTCTTCCTCTCTGTCCTTTCAGCTGCTACTCACACTGGTGGTGACAGCTTCCACAGAGGAGAACGCATCCTCCTTATCTTCTGTGAACCTCCTCTTGCATCTCCCCAAAGTGCTTTGCAAGCAAATTACAGCACTGCCAGCTTTGGGGTGGCCATAACTGATTTTGTGCTGGCCACCGAGCTCCCCTCCATGCTTGCATTGTTGACATGGAGCAGATTCTGCTTCATTGCCTGAAATGATTCCCCCTCCAAAACCACCACTCCACCTGCATACACAAATGACTGAAGCATTCTTTCTCCGAGAAAACCTACAAACTCCAAATTGTTAGATAAATGGAGACCAAATTGCAAAAGCAGGTAATTGGCTGTGATCCATGTGAAATAGCTGTGGAAACAAAACTGAAGACCATCTAGTGCCTTCTGAAATTGGCCTTAATTAAGATGCTTTTACGAAGCTGGGAAAAGGCAGGCAGTAGCTCAGGATCTTTAGTGCCACAAAATAATGGAAAGGCCTTTAACCTCTGAAAGGGACACCAGGAGCAGGCAGGGCATCATCCTCTTCCTTGAACCATGAGAGGACATTTTACAACCTCTGCCAAGATGCCTCGATTCAAATTAAAATTCAAGTGGTTTTGCCAGTCCCTCCTCCAAGTGAGAAGTACATACCTCCTCTTAAAGCCATAGGAAAGGCATTGGAGAGAACTGGCTGTCTTCTCATTTTGGACATGAGAAAGTGGGGCACAGATCAGACAGGAACTGGCCATAAGTCCCACCTGGGGACTCAAAGCTTAAAGTCAGAGCTCTGTATCATAACCAGTGGCCCTTGCTTGGGTGCCTGGGAAAGGGACATACCAAATAGAGCAAAGAAACCTGCAACTGATGGCAGCCTCCCGGGGGAACACACTTCTGCTGGTGGCAAAAGGACATCAAGGGGCCTCACGGTCAGAGGTGAGAGAGGACAGACCAGCACTGAAACTGATGAGTCAACTGTGTTAGCATGGTGCTGTTGCATTGCAGATATTCTCTCTTTTAATTATCTCAACAAATCTGGGTGATTAAACCCATTTCATGGATGAGAACACGGAGGCTCAGAGACAGTACGTAACTTGTCTAAGGTGGTCTCATTAGAAGTTAGCTGTGCAGGCTGGGTACAGTGGCTCATGCCTATAATCTCAAAACTTTGGGAGGCCAAGGCAGGAGGATCACCTGTGGTCAGGAATGTGAGACCAGCCTGGCCAACATGGTGAAACCCTGTCTCTACTAAAAATACAAATATTAGCCAGGCGTGGTGGTGGATACCTGTAATCTTAGCTACTTGAGAGGCTGAGACAGGAGAATAGCTTGAACCCAGGAGGCAGACATTGCAGTGATCTGAGATCATGCCACTGCACTCCAGCCTGGATGACAGAGCAAGACTACACCTCAAAAAAAAAAAAAAAAAAAAAGATTCAAAAGCATTAGAAACCAAATAAATGTAATGAAAACAGTGAGATTTTCTGCTTAAAGACCAGCAAAGAGGACAAATGGAAGGGGGAAACTGGAGCTCTGCTGCTGTTGTTGGGAGTATAAACTGAACCAATTTTTCTGCAGGATAATTTGAAAATTTCTATTAAAAACCCTAAAACTGTTTTATGTTATTTTCCTCCAGAAATTCTACTTCTTTGAATTCATTCCAAAAATGCTTGCTCTAATCCATTAAAAAATATATGTAAGAAAATTTACTTCTGGGGTGGCAATGATTAAGTTAATATACATCAAGCTATTAAAAATGATGCCAAAGATAGATTTACTGCCATAGAAATATGCTCAAAACATAGTGACAAAAAGACTATATAACAATTCTAGGCCGGGCGCGGTGGCTCAAACCTGTAATCCCAGCACTTTGGGAGGCCGAGACGGGCGGATCACGAGGTCAGGAGATTGAGACCATCCTGGCTAACACGGTGAAACCCCGTCTCTACTAAAAATACAAAAAACTAGCCGGGCGAGGTGGCGGCGCCTGTAGTCCCAACTCCTCGGGAGGCTGAGGCAGGAGAATGGCGTGAACCCGGGAGGTGGAGCTTGCAATGAGCTGAGATCCGGCCACTGCACTCCAGCCTGGGTGACAGAGCGAGACTCCGTCTCAAAAAAAAAAAAAAATTCTACTTTTTAAAATGTTTATATGCATAAAAAAGTATAAAAAGCAACAAACCAGAATGTTTTGAGTGGCAAAATTAAAGACTTCTCTTCATATTTTGTCTTCCACATTATTACAAAAAGAATGTGATTTTCTTTATAATCAGGGAGATGTATTATTTTCATTTATTTATATTTAAATTTATTTTCTTTTCCTTATTTTTTCTCATGTATGTATCACATGTAGTCTAGAGAGCTTGAATCCCTGCCTCTTGAGGTAAATCAGCCCATTTCTGTCTCTATAAATTTGCCTTTTTTGGACATTTCAAATCAATGGAATTATACAACATGTGGTCTCATGCCTGGCTTTTTTATTTAGCTAACGTTTTTGAGGTTGGTCCATGACATATTGTAGCTGGACGAGCCACAGACAAAACTCCTCAGGCACTGGGTTAAAGAAGGGAGGAGCTTTATTCAGCTGGGAGCTTCAGCAGACTTGCATCTCAAAAGCTGAGCTGCCCAAGTGAGCACTGCCTCTCCATTTTAAGGGTTTACAACTCTAAGAGTGTCTGCATGAGAGGGTCATAATTGATTGAGCAAGCAGGGGGTACATGACCGGGGGCTGTATGCACCAGTAATTGGAATGGAACAGAACAGGACAGGGATTTTCACAATGCTTTTCCATACAATGTCTGGAATCTATAGATAATACAAGCAGTTAGGTGAGGGGTTGATTTTTAACTACCAGGCCCAGGGAGCATGCTGGACTATCTGCCTGTGGATTTCATTTCTGCCTTTTAGTTTTCACTTCTTCTTTTTTTGGAGGCAGAAATTGGGCATAAGACAACATGAAAATGGTCTCCTCCCTTATTCCTCCCTTTGAGAACTTCACTTTTTAGTGAGAGTTCTCACTTTTATCCTCACTACCTATGTCTTCTTGTAGGACAAATCGATAGTGATTTATATAGTACACTTTTGCTGAAGCATTTTGGTGAACTAAGGTAGCAATGAAGGTTTTTATCATTTGAAGGAGTACAGGTAGCAAACTAGGGAGTAGTAAGCAGGTTCCTATTACTATTATAATTTCTATTATAAGAGTTTTAAATCCTCCTAGCACCAAAAATCATTTTCTAAACATGGCCCTAGGATTAAATCCATGCCACACTTGCATGGGCACATGTACCAATTTTGTCATATCTTTATGTCTTCAACTACTTGCCCTTGAACATCTATGTGTAGACAGGAATTGGTAAGGTTGAATTTCCCACAGACCCCTCCCTCAGTGCTAGCAAGCAGTTGAGAGCCAATCTATTTTGATAGATAGCATTTCTCTTCTTAGTTTCTTGGCAGACCAGAATAGTCAAGGCTCTGCCGGTTTTATTAGTGATTATTTCTCTTTTTTTCTTTCTCTCTTTTTTTTTTTTTTTTTTTGAGATGGAGTCTCGCTCTGTCACCCAGGCTGGAGTGCAGTGGCACATCTCAGTTCACTACAACCTCCACCTCCTGGATTCATGCCATTCTCCTGCCTCAGCCTCCCAAGTAGCTGGTACCACAGGTGCCCACCACCACACCTGGCTTTTTTTTTTATATTTTTAGTAGAGACAGGGTTTCATGGTGTCAGCCAGAATGGTCTCAATCTCCTGATCTCGTGATCCACCTGTCTCAGCCTCCCAAAGTGCTGGGATTACAGGTGTGAGTCACTGCACCCAGCCTCTAAGACAGCTTGTAACTGTACGATTTGGTTGAGCATGTAAATGGGGGTCTGGTGTCCCCTCGAGCTGTCTTGTGCCCAAGTAGCAGGCCCATAGTATTGTATGATTGTTTTAAGGGACCATTTATCATCTTTCTGATTACCTATAGCTTTGTTTGTTTGTTTGTGTTTGTTTGCAGGAAGCATAGATAGGGAAGCCCAGGAGTTCACCTGTTTTTATGGGCAGTGGGAAGAAGGATGGTTTAATAGTGCAAATCACACAACTACCTGCCCACTGGTAGGGTAATTTGCCATAAGCTCTTTGCCTGCACATCCAGTATAATACAGTGGGGGCTGTCCAGTCCTGGTGGGACTCTGGGTAGGTCCACACGGTTTGCAACTTTGGGAATTTACTAAATGGATTCTTTTTAGTATGGCCTAGACCCCACGAGATGACTGTTTTTAATTTTATTTTAAAAACTGTGACCATAGGGGGCTCAGATGGGTTATAACACACATCAGGCTGGTCACTTCCTGGGCTACATACCTTGTACGGGGTGGCATTATGCAAACAAGTCCCTTTTAGAGTTCCAGCACATTTATAATAACTGTAGAAGAAAAAGAAAATTTTAACTTTTTGCCCTACCTTAGTGACCTGATGTATATACTGGGAACAGTCCTTAGTTTGAGGAAGGTCAGTTGAAGTCCCTACTGTAAAAGTCCAAAATTTAAGGAAAATAAGTCCCATGGTGAGTTTCCTCATGCTTCGGCCATGCATGGACCAGTCAGCTTCTGGGTGTGACTGGAGCAGGGCTTATCATCTTCTTCAGTCACTTTGCAGAGATTGTCCAGGCTTGGTCTCACCTCCTAGGTCTCAAGTGCTGTGGGTTTCACGCAGCTGTGGTGGATCCAGGCTGGGATTCCTTTTACTTTTACAGCTGTGGGAGTGGTCAAGATGATGGTCTGGGGTCCTTTTCATTGTGGCCACAAGGGGGCTATGTTCTAATCCTTGATCTACAGATCTACACCTGATCACCTTTGCTGTCCTCTGTAACAAGTCAGCCACAAACATCAGCCCATTGTCTGAACCAATTCATAAGGGCTGTCCAAATCTAGGGATGAGATCTCCACATTTGGGCATCTGGGTGAAGTCTACTTGGAGATCTTCAAAGGGGGCTGTTATATAAGCCTGTATGCCAGGCGGGACAGTTGGACTTTGCCTAGCATTGTGCTGCTGGGAGATGACACACTGTTATGCCACTGTTTTGGCAAGGGCTGACAGACACAAGATGTAGAAGTACCAGCTTAATTTTTCAAGTGACTCTTGGCCTAGGTGGGTGGTCTCATGCACAGCCAGTATGACTGCAGCTCCTAGCAGTTGTGACACAGCTATTCTTCCATCCAATAACCAGATCCATCCTTCTTCTAATACCTGCCCTCCCTCTGGTTGATGAAATGCTGGGGTGAAAGGGATAGCCAATTGGACTAAAGCACAAGTGCCATTCCAGTTATTTGGCAGAGTGTCCAGTAAAGGTCCACCACAATACCACCACACATCCACTCAGGGATGAACAAGGGCTGACTTATTGCTAAGCTCTTGAAAATTCTTAAGCTCACTGCATCGCTTCAGGTCTCCAAGGAATGCTAAATTTCCTCCCTGTCTTGACAGACATGAAGTGAACTTAGTGTTGGGAGACAGAAGCTGGATGGCCCTTAGGGGCTGACCCACAGGGTGTCGAACTTTGGGATATAGCAGAGAGGGAGATTAGCACAACTTATTACTCCAGGCTGTAGAATCCTGGAAAAGAGCTACCATGCAGTCCATGCCTAGTCGACTGAAGGACCACCTTAGTGGAAAGGGGACAATCTGGGCCTCTGGGCTGCCATGCACACAAGCATAACAATTGCTTTCGTTTAACATGTGGACGGAATATTTGATCCATTCCAACTAGGCATTTGCATCTTGGTATCCTGTCTTAATTGTCAAGGTTTGTTTTAAGTCTTTAACAACTATGATCCTCTAGTAAAATGAATGTATGGTTTTAGGAAATTACAAAAACCAGTTGGGGCAGTCCATCCTTGCTCTTTAGTGGTCCACAGAACATTGGACCAACTACAGAATAAAAGCACTACTTTGGGGGTGGGCAAGACTCCTGGTTGACACTGGGGTCTTTATCGAAATGTCCTCAGATTAAATGGTCCTAATTTACTAATGCCTAGTCTGAGGAGAGTCAGGAGGGACAGAAGTACTTTTCTGAAGTAGAGAGCTGTCTTTGACTTGCCCAGTCCCACAGGTTATAACAAGGCAAGCATTAAATGCAGTAGTTTGAGGTGAAATTGACTTGGTTATGTTAATAACTAGATGGTCAGCAATAGAACAAGGAAAGAAGAAAGAGTAATAGAATAAATGAAAGAGTTAAAATTTTCTTAGCTTTAGTTTGGTAGGGTTTTCCCTGGAGCTATGGCCCATGACTCTAGAGGGGGTGGCGCTTTCTTGACTTGGGTGTGATGAATCCACCCCTTTTCTGTGCGAACAGCAGTCTCGGTCGTTAAGAGCACAAGGTAGGGTTCTTCCCAGGCTGGCTTGAGTTGTCCTTCTTTCCACCCTTTGATGAGAACATGATCTTCAGGCTGGTGCTGGTTTACCAGAAATTTTAGGTGTGGTACATGTGCTAAAAGACTTTTAGTTTTGAGGGAAAGGAAAGTGGAAGATAACCAAGTATATAATTTTTAAGAAATCGACCTTTTGTTTTAAATGTGGGGGCATCAGCAGTGGACTTTATAGTCCTTGGTGCCTTCTTACTGAGAAATTTCCTTTAGTATTTATTTTTGTTAGTTTTTAGAGCAGAGAAAGCCAAACACCATTTTATATTTGGCAATGCTTCTGTATGATTTTTATACCAGATAAGCTAAATTTCACCTTTATATTAGTGTGTTATTAATGTTAAACTTAATTTTAGTTAAACTTTGTAGACATATTTATTCAATTTTTAATGTCTGACCATAAGGTAAGATTTTTATAGACTCTTTTTAACCTTTTATAATTTTTGTTAAAGAGCAGGTTAGTGTCTTAAGAAAACCTGTTGTGTTTTTACTTTAAGGTCCAGTTCACAGAAAAACTGGATGATACCCCTTTAACTTTAGCTAATATGTTTACACATAGAATTTTCTTTACCACTAACATTTTGAAACATACCTAGACCTTCAAAACAAAAAAATTTTTAACCTTTTAATTTAGGTAAAATCCACATTCTTATGCCTCCTTATAATCCTTTTACCAGAAGTATATTTTACTTTCCTTAAACATCTTGCACATAAACTGGTTTTTCAATAGTTTTACATTCAGGAGGCCTAATTACTTTTAAATTATACAACATTTCTTGCATAAATTCCTTTTTCATGACTTTTGCAGACAATTCTTTGACATGTCTCAACTTTCTGACTTATTACAAACATTTCTTTCTTTAAAAAACCAGTTAATTTATTTCAGGACAAGAATTTACCATATAACATTCTTTTTACATAAATTCTGTGCCCTTTTTTTTTCCTTTTTTTTTCGAAGATGATACCCACTCTTTTCCAAAGTGAACTTCCTTTATGTCTGTGGACTAGACTGTCTAAGGCCACAAGATTAGAAGTTACTATAATACATGTTACATTGTTAACTTTTAGCAAACTTTACCTTTGTTGAAAATCTTGTAAGTTTGGGATTTCAGTTTTCCTTTACCATTAATAAGACTTTGTTTAGTCCAAACTTAGAATTTGTATAGATGGCTTTTTTTTTTTTTCCTGCAATTACCCCGGATCTATCTTCCTGTCCTGAAGGGAGTTTCTCCTAGGTGTGGTTGGACCTTTGTATGGTAATTAAGATTTAGCTCACCTGTTAGGAAACCTGTGGGGTTAAGGGAATTTTCAGTGGTTAATGTTAAATCGTGTTTTTTTTGTTTTTTTAACAGAATAGCCCTATACTTTCACAGAATTTTTTAACAGAATAGCCCTATACTTTAAGATTTTTAAGTTAGTAAGCTACATTTTTGCCTTTTTTTTTTTTAACTTAGGTTTCTTCTGAACTGGTGAGGTGTGTTCACAATGAGGTTTCCTCTAAAACTTATTTTTCTACTTTCTTCTGTTAGCAAAGCAGTTGCTGCTACACATTGAATGCATTTGGGCCATCTGTGGGATACTGGGTTAAGGATTTTTTGACAGGAAGGCTATGGGTTATCAGCGGCCTCAGTGCTTTCAGGGTATGCCCTTATTTACACTGACAATAAAGTGGTATTGGAGTGTTATAGGGTTACGGAGAATACCTTTAATTATCAATTTTAAGTTTTAAATTTACCTTGACTTTTAAAGGAATAGGGTACACTTTTTTTTAACTACTTGTATATCTCTCTCTTTCTCTCTTTCTTTCTCTCTTTGACTTTCTGTCTCTGTCTCTGACTTTCCTTTTGCCTCTGTCTCTTCCTCTCTCTATGCCTCTCTCTCTTTCTCCCCCTCTCTCTCCTTGACTCCCTCTTTGTCTCTCTGTCTCTTACTCTCTCTCTTTGCCTCTTTTCTTCTTTGTCTCTTTCCTCTCTCTCTCTCTCTCTCTCTCTCTGCTGGTCTTTCCTTGCCTCTTCCAGCCACTTATGCTGCTGATCTCTCAACCACTGTTGGGGGGCATCTAAAAGCAGCTGTAACCAAGTGTCTATGTATGGGAACTGGTCTGGCTTCCTGGCTTACAGGTTACCTTGTGCTATACCTTTGAAACAAGGGACCTGTCCAGGCTTCCTTCTGATGGCCAACCCATGTCTAATGCTGGCCAGTCTATTTCACACAAAGTTCTAAATTTACTGGTGTCATAGTAACACCATAATCTCCCTTAAATCCTTTCTTGAAATTTTTCAATATAGTTCCTAGTGGGGTGGGCTTACTTTGTGCCTGACCCATGCTTCCTTGAGACAAAACACCACACTCACACCACACACACACCACAAAACAAAGAATGGGCAAAAAGGGAACACACACACTTTTACAGTTTACACTAAACCAGACTTAAAACCAAAATCAGAGTATCAACAAATCCAAGCCAGGTCAAAACCAAAGTATCAAGCAATCCAAGTCAAGTCAAAACCAAAAACCAAAGTGCCAGTACAGGCATGCTGTGGGTGATCAGGCCACGCTTCCACTCAAAAGGAGTGGGCAAGTTCCAAAGACAGTTTTACCATGTTTCAGATGTCTGGACTCCAAGTGCCAGTTCCTTCCCAGTGTTCAGCCACTATGTTGATCCTCCACAGGGGCCTGTCACATGCTTCTTTGGCGAGGTGTCCTTCTGGGTCAATTGCCTACCTGGCAGCACTCTTTGGATCTGCCTCATTCAGGCTGGTTGGAATCCCCCGCAGAGGCGCTCCACAGGGCAGGCCTAAGTCACCTAAGGGGCTGCCTCGACAGTCCACCAATCACCTTGCTTCCCAGTCAGGGAACCAAGAAATGTAGCAGGACTAGCAGCAGACAAAACTCCTCAGACACTGGGTTAAAGAAGGAAGGAGCTAGGCCGGGTGCGGTGGCTCAAGCCTGTAATCCCAGCACTTTGGGAGGCCGAGACGGGCGGATCACAAGGTCAGGAGATCGAGACCAGCCTGGCTAACATGGTGAAACCCCGTTTCTACTAAAAAAGTACAAAAAACTAGCTGGGCAAGGTGGCGGGCGCCTGTAGTCCCAGCTACTCGGGAGGCTGAGGCAGGAGAATGGTGTAAACCTGGGAAGCGGAGCTTACAGTGAGCTGAGATCCGGCCACTGCACTCCAGCCTGGGTGACAGAGCGAGATTCCGTCTTAAAAAAAAAAAAAAGAAGGAAGGAGCTTTATTCAGCTGGGAGCTTCGGCAGACTTGCATCTGAAAAGTCGAGCTCCCTGAGTGAGCAATTCCTGTCCCTTTTAAGGGCTTACAACTCTAAGGGGGTCTGTGTGAAAGGGTCGTGATAGATTGAGCAAGCAATCCCCCCAGACTGGACCAGGGAATCTCTGTTTTCTAGAGTATCCTATCTCCATTTACAAAGCTGAACAGTATTAAAGACCCTGCTGCCTTTGTTATGCAGATTCAGAGGGGAGGCCCAACAGCAAGGGTGGAGAGGAAATAGAGAGGGGAGCTTGTGGAACAGGAAGCCTCCCAGGGTCCGCACATGGCTCCCAGTTGTTGAGGATGTTGTGGATGGGGACGTGCTGATGGTGTCCTGAGGCAGCCTAGTACCTCCATTGGGCCCAGAAGGTCTTGACTTTGGACCCTTAACCATGTTCCAGAAGTGTTTAAAAGCTGTTTTGTTGTTGTTGTTGTTATTTTCCTAAATAATTGTTATTTGGTAGCTATTAATCTTTCTTTGGGAGAGAGACAGGGCTTTAAAACTGAAGAACATAATGTTCATGAAAATATAAAAAATGGAAAAATGTTACTTTGTAAACAATTTGCTATACAAACCAAATGGCAGCTGTTGAGAAACTCAATAAAACGTTAAAAGCATTTGCTGCTTTTAGAAGAAATGAAGAAAAAAATGCATTTGCTGGCAGTGGTACCATTTGCCTAAGGTTGGGTTGCTGTGTCATCATACTGTGGTGGGGGGTATATGTGGTGTATTTGTGTGAAACTTTTCATCTCAGGCTGGATCATAATCTTAGCTGCAGTTTTCCTTCCAAATAGGGTTACAAAGTAGTAAAACATGGGCTTGGAAGTGACAAACCTAAGTGAATCATTCAGCTTTTAAAAAAATCCAATAAAACTACCTTTTAATAATCCTGAGGTTGGTTTTTGAAACAATAGATACAATTATTTACTCTAAGCATCTGGTTATGATTTTGAATCAGTAATACATACTGTCTCCACCTTTTTTTTTTTAAGTGGAAACAGAGGTTTCATCCAGAAAACCCCAAACCCCAAAACAGTGAATTATTATTATTTTTGTTTTTTTAGACAGGGTGTCACTCTGTCACCCAGGCTGGAGTGGAGTGGTGGATCTCAGCTCACTGCTCAACCTCCCACCTCAGCCTCACGAGTAGCTTGGACCACAGGCACCACTGCGCCTGGCTAATTTATTGTATTTTTTGTACAGATGGGGTTTTGCCATGTCACCCAGGTTAGTCTCAAACTTCTAGGCTCAAGCAGTTCACCCACTTCGGCCTTCCAAAGTGCTGTGACTCAGGCATGAGCCACTGTGTCTAGCCTGCAGTAACTTTTTAAAACATAAGTTCAAGCATCTCTTCTTTACTCCTTTAACTGGAGGTGTGTCTTCTCTCATTGTCCTCATCTTTGGTGTTTCCCCAGAGTTCACTGCTGACTGGATGTACAACATATATTTCAAAGTCAAGGCTGGGTGCAGTGGCTCATGCCTATAATCCCAGTGCTTTGGGAGTCAGGTCAGGCAGATCGCTCGAGATCAGCCTGGGCAACGTGGCAAAACCTGCTTGTATTAAAAATACAAGAAAATGGGTGTTTCTGGGAGCACTGCATGGAGTTGGTGTTGCCACTTTTGGCATGGCAGCCTTTTCTGACCCGGCTCGGCCAATCCTGTTGCTGAACCTGCAGGAAGATGCCAAGTTTCTAAAAGAGGTGGCACAGGTTCACAAGCACATAACCTGGGAAAACAAACAAGAACAACTTACTCCTGGAGTAGTGTATGTGCGCCACCTACCTAACCTACTGAACAAAACCCAGATCCTATTCTATTTCTCCCAGTGTGGCACTGTTACAAGGTTCAGACTATCCAGAAAGAAAAGGACTGGAAATAGCAAAGGCTATGCAAGTGTGGAGTGTGAGTCTGAGGATATTGCCAAGATAGCTGCTGAAGTGATGAACAACTACCTGTTTGGTGAAAGACTCTCGGAGTGTCATTTCATGCCACCTGAAAAAGTCAGAAAGAACTCTTTAAAGACTGGGATATTCCATTTAAGCAGCCATCATATATATCAGTGAAGCATATAATCAGAATTGGCACTTACACAAAAACTGCAGATGGAGGGGCGATTTAAAAGAAAGAAAGATTAGTCAGGAAGAAATTAGCTTGAAAAGGAATTGATTATGATTTTCCTTCTTTGATTTTACAGAAAATGGAAAGTATTTCAAAAACAAATCTTCAGATGTCTACAAAAGGCCAGGTTTTATGTAAGAAGAAGAAAAAGAAAAAGTTTTAGGCACTCCTTACTCTCCTGAGAAGACTGCAGATACCCAGGGCCCCACACCAGTTTGTACGTCAACATTTTTGGAGAGAGGAAAATCTGAAGTGGCTGAAATGAATAATGATGATGAAGATAATGAAATAGTTTTCAAAAAGCCCATATCCTGTGTAAAAGAAAAAATACAAGAGACTCAAACACCTACACATTCACAGAAAAAAAGATGAAGCAAAAGCATTCAGTGATTTTCAATGTATTATATGTAAGATTTCTTCTGAAAAATATAATATTTTTATGAGACAAATACAAAAAATTAGCTGGGTGTGGTGGCTCATGACTGTAGTCCCAGCTACTTGGGAGGCTGAAGTGGGAGGCCAAGAAGTTGAAGCTACAGTGAGCCGTGATTACGCCACTGCACTCCAGCTAAGTAAAATTACATTTATCTTAGCCTATTCTGGCTGGCTTAAGAGGGATTTGTATTAAGAATACAATAGGCAATCTCACAGACATCTAAATACAGAACTCAACATATGATCACACCATGGAAGGACTGGGCTGGGAGGTTATTTTTCTCTCCTGCAGGCCTTTCTCTGGACTTCTGCTCCATGCTTGTGCTTTGCTCTGCCGATGGACGTTTGGCACGTGCTCCAGGCTCCTCCAGCCTCTCAGACTTTGGCTTGCCCTGGCAGTAGCCCTGGTCCCAGTGTTACTGGACCTTTCCACACAGATGCTCCTCTGCAAAACATCTATCGAACACCCTCTGGGTCATTTCCAATGAGAGGAGAGAGAATCTGATCTGCCTAGCAGTGGGGGTGGGAGTTCCCTAGTTGTCCGTGGATGTGTAGTCCTGCCCTTTCCAGAGACTCAAGGAGGGGCCAGATATCCAAAAAGAGGATGGTGGTGGGGACATCAGTAATAGAGTCTACTTCAACAAGAGAGTATAAAGTAGAGGCGGTGACTCATGCCTGTAATCCCAGCACTTTAGGAGGCTAAGGAAGGCTGATTACTTGAACTCAGGAGTTTGAGACCAGGCTGAGCAACATGGCAAAACCCCATCTCTACTAAAAATACAAAAAAATTAGCTGGGTGTGGTGGCACATGCCTGTAGTCCTAGCTACTCAGGAGGCTGAGGGGGAGGCTTGCTTAAGCCCAGGAAGTCAAGGCTGCAGTGAGCCGAGATCATGATGCCACTGCACTCCCGCCTGGGTGACAGAGTGAGACCCTGTCTCAAAAAACAAACAAACAAAAAAAGAAGTATAAAGTGGAAGCATCTGTATGCATGATTGAAGTTGTGCTTTCCATATATTTTTTCCACCTTGCCTTTTTCTCTCTGCAACACTGTATCTGAAGCTTTTCCCTATGTTATCGAGTGCTCATAAGCATTATTTGAATGGTGGTATCAGAATCCATTATCTGGACTCATTGTCATTTATCCATCTGTGGTTGCTGGAGATACTGCCCTTTCTGCCACACTCAGTCACCCTTCTGACCTTGCTCTGTGTCCAGTTATCTACTCATACACATACTGGTCATTTAGGACTTAAAGTTAAGAATAAATAGTTATCACAGTTTCTAACACTTCACAGAGAATGTAGCTTCCTAAAAATAGAATGGCTTGGTGGTTATAATTTTAAAGTAAAATAGACAAATTGATATTGAATTTTTTTTTTCTTTTTTTGAGATGGAGTCTCGCGTTGTCGCTGAGGCTGGAGTGCAGTGGCGTGATCTCAGCTCACTGCAAGCTCCGCCTCCGGGTTCACGCCATTCTCCTGCCTCAGCCTCCCAAGTAGCTGGGACTACAAGTGCCCGCCACCACGCCCAGCTAACTTTTTGTATTTTTAGTAGAGTTGGGGTTTCACTGTGTTAGCCAGGATGGTCTCGATCTCCTGACCTTGTGATCTGCCCACCTCAGCCTCCCAAAGTGCTGGGATTACAGGCATAAGCCACCACGCCCGGCTGATACTGAAATTAACATTTTGCTTTCTTCTTTTATCTATTTGTCACTTCTCTGTCATTTTGATGGATAAAGTTTCATTTGGAAGGATTTTTTATTTCAAAATAGAAATAGCATATGACATGAGAATGGGAACTCTGAAAGGTTCAACTTTCTAGCCATTAGTTTCCTAAGATTGTCACGAAAACTACATATAGTCAATCATGATTGCCTGTATTAAAAGTGAGTTAACATTATGCACAACTTAAGCACAGTACTTTCCATCACATGTAGAAAAATAGGTGGTGTGTTTGGAGAAGTATTGGGCTAGGAGTCGGGAAGCTTGACTGTTAGTCCCAACCCTGCTTCTTCAGCTGAGCGCCCGTGGGCAATAATACAGCAGCTATTTCTTAAATATCTAATGAGTTTCAGGCTTTGTAGTTGGGCTTGGAATAAAGACATAGATATTGCATTCATGATTCTCCAAGTGTCCCCTCCTCACCCAGCTCACAGTGAGCTTTCTTATGCATTGTGTAAATCTGTCTCCTAACAGGCCCCTACTCTGTCTCCAACCTGTTTCCCAGGGCAGTTATGAGGATCAAATGAGAGAGAATATGTATGAAAGCAAATTCTAAATGATTTTAAAATGCAATAAAAATATTACCTATGCCGGGCGCGGTGGCTCAAGCCTGTAATCCCAGCACTTTGGGAGGCCGAGACGGGCGGATCACGAGGTCAGGAGATTAGACCATCCTGGCTAACATGGTGAAACCCCGTCTCTACTAAAAAAATACAAAAAAAAAAAAAAAAAAAAACTAGCCAGGCGAGGTGGC
>NC_045439.1:95303017-95327039 GCF_002776525.5 Piliocolobus tephrosceles | reverse complement strand
ATGAGGGAGAATATGTGTGAAAGCAAATTGAAAATGATTTTAAAATGCAATAAAAATATGATCCATGGAAAATTATTTAAAGATCCTTAGAATTTTAAATAAACAGTACATTAACCTGAGTTTTCTGTGGTTTTTATTTTAAATAGATACGAAAGTTTTACAATGAATCACTGATATGGTTGAAAATCTTAGCTTGATTATTCTCCAAGAAAATGATACAGTGACTTTTGTGATGAATTTTCTAAAATTGCCAGCCAAAAAAAAACCAAAACCCTTTTTGAGTTGAGTGACTGATCAGTCAAAGGAACATTGACTGTGTAATGGAGAAATGTTTTCCGTGTTCACTAACAGCTTGCCTTTGCTTGATTCCAGCTGCAGCATATCATGAGTGATGAGATCTGTATACAGGTGACTGACCTTTACCTGGCAGAAAACAATAATGGGGCCACCAGAGGCCAGCCGAACACACAGAACTCAAGAAGCCTTCTGCAGTCAAAGTGTCCGCGGAAAGCCCAGCAGCTAATGTCAGATGAGAAATGCTTTAAGGTGAGAGTTGCTCATGTAGTCGAAGACCTTGCTGCTGACAATGTAAGTTGTTAGGATTCTCTGAACCAGAAGTTAAAGCCAGGGCACTTTGACCTGTGATTCTACTCCTGGAACTTTTTAGAGTTCCTAATGAGTTCACCAGAGAAATACAAAGTGTAAGTAACCATCTTCCTGGACAATCTACTTAGTTTCTTTCTTGCCTTTAAAAAAAAAAAAGAAAGAAAGAAAATCTAGTTACATATGATTTTTACAATTTTGTATTCTTCTTTTTCTCTGAACATTTTTCATAGTATGCTCTGTATATATTATTGTTTTAAAAAAAGTTGGTACATGAAACCCATGGTCATGGTGATTATAGAAAAGAAAACGTTGGCCTGGCACGCATGGCTCACACTTGTAATCCCAGCACTCTGGGAGGCCGAGGTGGGCAGATTCCTTGAGACCAGCTTGGGAAACACGGCATAACCCCATCTTTGCAAAAAATACAAGAATACAAAAATTAGCCAGGTGTGGTGGCATGTGCCTGTAGTCCCAGCTACTCAGGAGACAGAGGTGGGAGGATCGCTTAAGCCTGGGAGGTCGAGGCTGCAGTGAGCCCTGATCACGTCACTGCCCTCCAGCCTGGGTGACAGAGTAAGAACCTATCTCAAAAAAAAAAAAAAAAAAAAAGTGGAGATAACCAAAAAAATGTCACCTTAGAATTCTTTCCTAAAATTACCGTTGATGACATTCCTAGACTTTTCTATGCTTGAGTATGTATTTTCAAAGAGTTTATACTGGACAAATGGTCTTTCACTTTATTTGTTTATTTAGAGACAGGGTCATGCTCTGTTGCACAAGCTGGAATGCAGTGGCGTGATCTTGGCTCACTGCAACCTCTGCCTCCTGGGTTCAAGCGATCATCATGCCTCCCTAGCAGCTGGAATTACAGGCATGTGCCACCACACTGGCTAATTTTTGCATTTTTATGTGTGTCAGATCCCAGGGTCCAGGTCCAGCCCATGCTGAAGTCTGAGGGGAGTGGGTGGGTGAGCAGATAGAACACTCGGGAAGGCATACGCAGGTGAAAGATAGTTTTATTCAATGGCAGCTCTCATTAACAGCTTCCTTACACTAGCTCTCTTATTAGCAGCTTACTCTTACATTGTTCACCTGTCTCAGTATCTTGAGCCAGCTACCCCCACACACAGCTGCATAGCCAACTCTCTCTTGCCTTCAGGGTCAGCAGCTTAACTCCTTCTCTCTCTGGGCATGAGCAAGCCCAGCTGTGTCCTGGCTCCCTCCCATCTGTCTGCCAGATGGACGGCTTTTGGCTGTCTCTTTTTCTGGGTGCCAGTGCGCTTGTCATGTCAAGCCATGTTGAGCCAAGCTGAGCCAAGCCCCAAAGAGCCATGTCTCTTATGCACAGCGTCAACAGGGCAGTTATGCCTTTTACAGACAATAGTGGCATAAAGCCAGGTATGAACTTACACAAACAGGTTATATTACAAGTGGACCTGTGTGCTTGCACGCCAAACTCGTGTCATGCAGGCCTGGCTATCCACCTCGGCCTATTCCTTGACCAAAGCACATCCATGTACCTTACAATGTGGTTTTGCTATGTTGGCCAGGCTAGTCTCCAACTCCTGAACTCAAGTGATCTGCCCTCCTCAGCCTCCAAGTGCTGGGATTACAGGTGTGAGCCACTGCATCTGACCTGAAATGGCGTATTTTTGCTCAGTTAGCAACACTTCTGGGTCTTTAATGACTTTTCTATGGCTATTTGATATTCACTTTATAGAGAATTAAAGCCTGTATTGTTGGACATTTACATTGTTTCCAAGTTTTCACCGTTATAACTGTATTTGTGTGTATATATTATATTATTGCCAGGCTGTAAGCTTTACTAGCAGAGACGAATTTTTAAAGCTTTAAAAGAACACTGAGCTAGATCTAGCTTCTGGCTCTGTGTTTATTGACTAGTGGTGTGCCTTGAGAAACCAGAACTCTCTGAATTTCAGTTTTGTCTCTGTGTAAATGAAGAAGGTTGAAATAAAAAAATCTCAAGTGTCTTTCCAGGCTCTGATCTTCTCCGTGTGATTCTGATAGTTATCTCATCTGCAGAAAGCCCTTAGGGTAATGGCCCTGAGAATCTCAGGATTCTGAAAGGGGAGATCCATGTGCCATCACCATTGATAGTTGTTTTGTGCAAAACATGGTTTGCTTGCCTCTATTGGTGTGTTGCTTTTAAGTATGGATTTTTTTTTTTAATCACCAGGGAGCCCCTGCAACATTTTTGGAAAAAACATCATTCTCCCAGAGCAGATTGTGCTTGTGACCTTGGGCCATGATGCAGCCATAGCCTGGTGTCAATGTAGGGCAACAATGATGACACACCTCATCCTGCTGTTAGGCCTTGTTGGGGGCTCTTTGCCTAGTCTCCAGGCAAGGAGCAGCTGACCTTCTCTTCGCAAGCAAAGGGGGCTACTTCTTTTAGCCCAGAGCATTCCGTGGAAACTGGAGACTCAAAGTTCTCAGATGTATCCACTTAAGGTTTCCCATACCAGATATCAGAATCCCATTCCTCTCCTCCCCTCCCCTCCTCTTTCTTTTCTTTTCTCTTCTCTTTCTTTTTCTCTCTTCCTTTCTCTCTTTCTTTTTGAGATGGGATCTCACTCTGTCGCCCAGGCTGGAGTGCAGTGACGTGATCTCAGTTCACTGCAATCTCTGCCTCCCGGGCTCAGGCAATCCTCCCACCTCAGTCTCCTGGGTAGCTGGGACCACAGGCACACACTACCACATCTGGCTAATTTTTGTATTTTTTATAGAGATGGGTTTTCACCATGTTGCCCAGGCTGGTCTCAAACTCCCGGGCTCAAGTGATCCTCCTGCCTCAGCCTCCCAAAGTGCTGGAATTACAGGTATGAGCCACTGCACTCAGCTCTCCTTTTCTTTAAGTAATTCTAAATAAAAACAAGACTAAATCATAAAATAAAATTTGTGTTTTTTGGGGAAATGATACAAAACTTCCATGACAGCTGACATTAAAATAGTTTATTTCTTGATTTTCTGCTGTGTGCATGTGTGTGTGTGCACACTTGTCGTTTAGTGTCCTATGTGTGTACTTGCTGTAGCTACTGAGTCAATCTGCACAATGTCTGACTCCACAGTTTCCAGCAAACAAAAGCTCTACACAGCCTAATTTTCAAGCAGTTAGGACTGAAACAGCAGTCTCCTTCTGGGTTTAATTAGAATTAAACTGCCAGGCTGTACTTGTGTGGGAAACTGATACTTTTCAGCAAGAAATTTCCAGGTGAAGCCTGTCACTCTCCAGTGTAACTCTAGGGCCTGCATGGCAGGGAGACTGGCTTTGGCTGGAGCCTGGGTCCAGAGGGCTCTCCTGGAATGGCACATTCCCATCCGAGGGAAGGAGCTCTGTTGGGAGCATGAGATGGATGAAGAAGTCCCATCCATTAGGAAAGTGGCCCTTGGTCCGTCCAGTTTTAATGGAGGAGGGTGCTTGGTGCAATAACCACTTCTCATGGGGATACTAGTCGGAGACATGGGCATTCTTTGTCTTTCCTATGTGTGCCCCACCAGGGCCCAAACTTGAGGGGTGAAAAGTTCCAGGAGACAGATCAAGAGTGGTGGACATGCCATGACTGCCCAGGCTGGGATCCTCCCACCACCCCTTGGTCCTGCCCTCTAGAACCCTGGGCAGGCTGGTGGAAGTCCTTTTTGTGGTCTGGGCTTCTGGGCAGGATGCCTATGGCTTCCTAACACCCACGTGGGGCAGCCTAGTGTAAAGATCCTGAAAGTGAGGGAACAGCAATTGATAAAGTGAACTCAAGATATGACTAAAACTATCTCTGATGGCAAAGCCTTTGATGCTGAAGAGTCTGGCCCATAGAAAGATGGCCCTGAGCATGGCACCTCTGACCAAATCCCTCACTCTGACCTACTGAGCGTATGAGCCCAGCCTTGCTCACAGTCGGGGCTGGAGGAAGACCTCATGGAGTCCACGTGATAACTGTACTTCCCGTGTGACTGTCACAGCTGATTCTACCCACACTGTCCTCTGCCCTAGTGAGCCCAACCCTGCTGTGCCCTGCCATTGTAGTCAGGACTCTTTGGGTATAAGTGACAGAAATTCATTCGAGTTGGCTTAGGCAAGAAGGGAAGTTCATTGGTCAGTAAGTTAGCCATGCACAGGGCAGGGAACAGCTGGGCCTCAGGAATACCTGGACTCAGAGTCACCAGTGCTGTCAGGATTTGAAGGCTCCTTCCCTTGTTTCTGTCTCCACCTCAGTCTGCAGATCAGTTTTGTGCTCTCAGAGCAACTTTCTTCACAAGGTTGGAATCAGGCTGTTGGCAGCATGAGGCTTCCATCTTCCTGGCTTTGCCCCCAAGAAAGGATGGGGCTCCTCTGCATTCGTTCCTTTTCAGAGAATTCCAGAAGAAAGTTTCTGCTTGGTCTGGTCCGGATTGGCTGGGTAGCTGGGACACTAGAACTTCCAAGCCCTATTGTGTCATGTGGTTGAAACAGGGTGGGGAGATGTATTAGTCAGTTCAGGATGCCGTGCCAAAATACCACAGACTGGGTGGCTTAAACCACAAACATTTATTTCTCATAGTTCTGGAAGCTGGGAAATCCAAGACCAAAGTGCCAGCAAGGTAGGTTACATTCTGAAGCCTCTTCTCTTGTCCTGTAGGTGGCTGCCATATTGTGTGCTCATGTGACCGCTTCTTTGTATTTGTGCAGACAGTGAGTGCACTCTCTGGTGTCTCGTCTTAGACTAATGCTACTGAATCAGGGCCCCACCCTTAGGACCTCATTTAACTTTAATGACTTCCTGAGAGGCCTCATCTCCAAATGCAGCCACACAGAGGGTTAGGGCTTCAACATATGAATTTGGAGGAGACAGAGACATTCAATCCATGAAAACTATTCATGACAAAAGGGGTGCAGTGGCCAGAAAAGGGGCAGACAAAACTACAGCTGCTCTCCCCACTTCCCCCAATGCACAATACACACACACACACACACATACACACACACGGCCCTGCTTTTGCCCCTTCCCCACAAGGCCACTCCCCACTCCATGATTATTTACTTCCCTCCTGTCCTGCTCTCTGGAGCTCCCCCTTCCCCTAAGTTGTCCTGTAGCTCACTGAATGCTGCATGCAGGTAGGGGCATGTAAATGTCACCCGGAACTGGGGGCCTCCCGGACCATGTGTGTCCTGAGCCCCACCATGGGACTGGCAGGAAGTGGGTCTCACCCATGTCTACTGTCCTCAGGCAGAGCCTGGCCCTGGGACATGAGCTCAGTGGGCGCTGCAGCTTTGTTGGATTCACCTAGGGCACGTTTTCCCCATCCACTTATAAGGTTCCCAGGGCTTTGATACCTCTGTCCTTGGAAGAAAAGAATGAGATTACCCAGCTCACATGAACCTGCTGGTGGCTTCCCACAATAGAAGGACATAATTTTCTAGTTCAAAAGAGTCTACCAATTGACCAGCATAGTGAACGAAGAAAGACCTACAACAAGGCACATCACTGGGAAATTCCAGAAAACCAAGGACAGAGAGAAAATCCTGAAATCTTACAGAGAGAAAAGAGGTCATATATAAAGAGCCAAGATTCCACACGACACCGGCTTCTTCCCAACAACACTAGGAACTAGAAAATAATAGAGCAACATTTCCCAATGTGAGGAGAAGTTACATTTAAATTAGAGCATTATTTCCAGCCAAACTATTAATCAGGAGTTGGAGTAGAACAATGACATTTTAAAATATGTGGGGTCAGAAAGCTTGGCTTCCATTCACTCTTTCTCAGGAAGCCACTGGAAGATGTGCTGCAACACAATGAGAGGATAAACCCAGGAAAAAGAAGATCTGGGGCCAAGGAACAGGAGGTGCACACAGAAGAGGCAGCTGGAAATTCACACAATGGTGCAGAGACATGCCAGGATGCCAGACATGCCAGGATGCCAGCTGTGCTACAGGTTGAGAGCCGAGTCCAGTTTGGAGCAGAAGGGCGGAGGGCAAGGGATAGAGAGAAGTCTCCAGGAAAATAATGGGGCTGATAGAGTATCTTAGTCTTTGCATAATTATCACTAGGCATTTGATAGAATGGTTGAAGCATCTGAAAAAATTGGTAGGTAATTGTTAAAAATAAATAAGTAAGCAAATGAAGGGAAAAAAGTCTAAAGCAATTGTTAACTCTGGGGGAAATAAGGAAAGAAATGAAACAATTTCAGTGCAGAACTTGGGTTAGGGAACAATATTTAGATAGCTACAAGAATGTAAATGCTTTTGATTTCATAAGATTGTGATCCAGTCAAATTGGTGAAATGGAGGGAAGGAAATTAAGACCTCATAAGGAAGGTAAGCCCTATACTGTGCTATGCCAGGAATTGACAGATACTGAAGAAAACAGATCAAGAAATAGCAACATAAACATTCTTTAGAAATATGATGATAGTCCAGACATTGTGGCTCACACCTGTAAGCCCAGCACTTTGGGCGGCCAAGGCGGGCAGATCACCTGAGGTCGGGAGTTCAAGATGAGCCTGACCAACATGGAGAAAACCCATCTCTACTAAAAATATAAAATTAGCCAGGCGTGGTGGTGCATGCCTGTAATCCCAGCTACTCGGGAGGCTGAGGCAGGAGAATCACTTGAACCCCGGGGGTGGATGTTGTGGTGAGCGGAGATCACACCATTGCACTCCAGCCTGGGCAGCAAGAGCGAATCTTCATCTCAAAAAAAAAAAAAAAGATAAATACCAGAGGAAGTAGCAAAATGGGTTTAAAGTGATAGCCTCTGGGAATTAGGACTCAAAGGCAAGAAAGGAAAGGGAAGAGTAAATGCTTTTTGATGTAAGCCTTTTATTATCATTTTGTTCTTTTTTTCTTCTTTTCTTGTTTTACTGAGGATTTCTTGATCCAGGTACCATTTTGTTCTTAACTCTGTGTATGTAGTACTTTGATCAGAATTAAATATAATGTTATAAGTTCTGGAGACCTGTTGTACAGCATGATGACTATAGTTAATGTATGCTTGAAAATTGCTAAGAAAGTAGATTTTTTGCTATTATTATTATTACTTGAGACGGAGTCTCACTCTGTCACCCAGGCTATATAGTGCAGTAGTACAACTTTGGCTCACTGCAACCTCTGCCTCCCGGGTTCAAGCAGTTCTCTGCCTCAGTCTCCCAAGTAGCTGGAATTACAGGCACCTACCAGGAGGCCTGGCTAATTTTTGTATTTTTAGTAGAGATGGGGTTTCACCATGTTGACCAGGCTGGTCCTGAACTCCCGATATCATGATCCACCTGCCTCAGCCTGCCAAAGTGCTGGGATTATAGGCGTGAGCCACCGCACCCAGCTATTTTTATTTTATTTATTTATTTATTTATTTTTTGAGATGGAGTCTCACTCTATCACCCAGGCTATAGTGCAGTGGCATGATCTCAGCTCACTGCAACATCTGCCTCCCGGGTTCAAGTGATTCTTCTGCCTCAGCCTCCTGAGTAGCTGGGACTACAGACCCGTGCCACCACACTTTGCTAATTTTTTGTATTTTTAGTAGAGATGGGGTTTCACCGTGTTAGCCGGGATGGTCTCCATCTCCTGACCTTGTGATCCACCCATGTCAGACTCCCAAAGTGCTGGGATTACAGGAATGAGCCACTGTGCCCAGCCTGCTTTTATTATTTTTAATCAACACATAATTGTATATATTTACAGGGTACAGTATAATATTTTTATACATGTATACAGTGTATAATGATCAAATCATAATTAGCATCTCTACCACCTCAAACGTTTATCATTTCTTTGTTCTGGTAGTATTCAAGATTCAGTCTTCTAGCTATTTAAAACTGTATAATAAATTGTCATTAATTATAGTCACTCTACAGTGCTAAAGACACTAGAACTATTCCTCCTATCTAGCTGTACTCTTTGTTTTTTGTTTTTTGTTTTTTTGAGACAGAGTCTCACTCTGTCGCCCAAACTGGAGTGCAGTGGCCGGATCTCAGCTCACTGCAAGCTCCGCCTTTAGGGTTCACGCCATTCTCCTGCCTCAGCCTCCTGAGTAGCTGGGACTATAGGCGCCCGCCACCTCGCCCGGCTAGTTTTTTGTATTTTTTTTTAGTAGAGACGGGGTTTCACCGGGTTAGCCAAGATGGTCTCGGTCTCCTGACCTCGTGATCCGCCCATCTCGGCCTCCCAAAGTGCTGGGATTACAGGCTTGAGCCACCGCGCCTGGCCTTTGTTTTTGTTTTTCCTCCAGACAGGGTCTCACTCTGTCTCCAAGGCTGGAATGCAGTGATGCAATCACAACTCACTCTAGCCTTAACCTCCCAGGCCCAAGCAATCCTTCCACCTCAGCTGCCCAAGTAGCTGGGACCACAGGCGTGCACCACCATGCCTGGCTAATGTTTAAATTTTTTGTAGAGATTGGATCTCCTTATGTTGCCCAGCCTGGTCTCAAACTCCTGGGCTCAAGTGAGTCTCCCAAAGTGCTAGGATTACAGACATGAGCCACTGCACTCAGCCATGTACTCTTGTATCTGTTAACCTGTTAGCCAACCCTTGGTTACCCCCTCCCCCTTACCCTTCCTTACCTCTAGTAAACACTATTCTAAGCAAAGAGATCTTAAATATTCTTACCACAAAAATAATAATAAAAGTATGTGAGTGGATTAAAATGTTAATTAACTTGATTTAATCATTTCAAAATGTACACATATATCAAAACATCACATTGAACACTGTAAATGTACACAATTTTTACTTGTCAGTTATACTTTAATAAAGATGGGGGAGGAATTGAATATAATGTTAAAACAAAAACAATTGCAAAACCTAAAGAAAATTAATAATCTAGTTCAGACCAGCCCTTTTACAGATAAGGTCACTGAAGTGAAGAGAGGTGAACTGACTTGTCTGATCTTACACAGCAAGTCACCCGCAGAACTTGACCTGAAATCCAAAGCCAAATATTTTCTAATACCTCCAGGTCCTTCGGTCCAGCCCTCCCAGGGCTCTGCTTGGGGAATTGGTATTGGTGATAAAGGGAATAGAGAGGAACATGCAGAGCGTTCTCCATTTAGATTAACATATTCACACTGTGCCAGGGCGTTGGCAAGAAACAGTGCAATCTCCAAGAATGTTCCCCTCGACCCTTTTCCCTCTCCCCATCCTCTCTCATAACTAACTTCAGCTAAAAGGTCTGAGAAGAAAAGGGAATCTCAGATGACTCTCACTAGGGTGTAAATGACTCCCACCATGATTTTTATTTTATTTAGACATAACTCTAAAAACAGTTTGATGGATAGGATGCCAGGCAGTAGAATGAAGACAGATGGGGAAGTTGCCTAGGGTCATGAAGAATGTGGAGGCACTGAGGTCCTGAGTAATTTTATAAAGAACACCTTAGGAAATGTCCAGCACCATGGTTTCTTACCTTCACTCAGAACCCTCAAGGCCCCACGTTCTGACAGATTTTGTTTATCAGACAAATTGCACTCAGTCATGCTTCATTCATTTTCCTTGGAGAGCTCCCAGATTACATAGAATTCAGATAATCTCCCCCCTCCCCGTCACCCCTACGAAGACACTCCATGTTTCTGTTGCAATACAGTCTTGTATGGATCAGTGTTAGATTTTCATGGTGCTCTTTGTATTTTGCAACTATTGCTCAAGCTGGAGACCCAAAAAGAGCACTAGCTTTAGAGTCAAAGACCCCTGGGTTCCAGCCTCAGCCGAGAGACTGTGAGCACGTCGCTAACCCACTCTGATCCTATATCCCAGTTGTATAACCACCTATTTCCCATCAATCGCAAGGCTGGAGAGAAAAGTGCCCACTCTGTGGCCAGTACACAGTAGGAGCTTAGTACGCTTAAGTCGTCTTGCTTCCCCACTATCCTAATGTGTTAGGGGAAAGACAGAGATGTGGGGAATAGCACCTGGGAGGCTCCAGCTGTTGCTTCATAGTAGTACCAATGAAAAATCTGAAGTAGGCTTCTCATTCTACAAAATGAGACAGAACAGGAGTGGGTAGGAAGAGGAGGAACTGGGCTTTATTGGTTTAAGCTGGGCCCGTCTGATTTTGTAAAGTGGACTTCACTGTCGGGTCCAGCCCACTCCCGGGCCAGAGCTTCGCGTGCTCTGAATGTCTTTGGCCAAGTCCAAGGCCCTCGGGGAGAGGAGCGGGAAGGCGGGGTAGTAGGTAGTGGGTTGGGGAGAAGCAATTGCCACACATAACCTGCAGGTGGCACCAGAGCAGCGCAGGAGCCAAGGGTTCCCCTCCAGCCTTCCTGGAGACCCAGGCAGGGCGAGGTAGGGCGAGGCAGAGGTAGTGCACACCACTTGGCTGGGCAGCGGCACCAGCGCGGCTGCGGATCAATCCACAACGTTTGAAACCGACACATAGGTCTTCTGGCTAATTTCCTCTCTTTAATAGCGTGATCATATGCTTTATCATCCAAATTCAGACACTTCAGAGAGGGAAAGGGGGCACCATAATAATTGCACCGGGATAGCAGACATAACCTTAGCTGTACCTTGCAAACCAGAACGAACATATGGTCACCTTACCCTCGGGTCACTTTTTCTTCCTTATTTCCATCTTTTTTGTTGTTGTTGTTTTTAAACCCACAGCATTCTCTTTCCCCGAGCACCATTGTCTTTGAAAATGCCCTTGCAATCAGGATATTTCCGATTATGCAACATCGGCTTTGGCATCCTAAGTCTGAAAGTTTCTCTGAACCCAACCCAAAGGCTGGTTTTAGCTTCCATTCAGAAGACTCTGTTCCTGGCTTACCATCCCCAGGACTCAGGAATTAAAGATGTCAGACGGAGAACAATAGGCCTTATCTCAACTTTGGTGCCTCTTTGCTAAATTTATTCCAGTTAATTTTTTTTTTTTTTTTTTTTTTTTTTTTTTCTGAGATGGAGTCTCGCTATGTCGCTCAGGATCCAGTGCAGTGGCGCGATCTCGGCTCACTGTAACCTCCGCCTCCTGGGTTCGAGTAATTCTCCTCCCTCAGCCTCCCAAGTAGCTGGTACTATAGGCGCCCACCACCACGCCCAGCTAATTTTTGTAGTTTTAGTAGAGACAGGGTTTCACCACTTTGGCCAGGCTGGTCAGAAACTCCTGACCTCAGGTGATCCGCCCGCCTCAGCCTCCAAAAGCGCTGGGATTACAGGTGTGAGCCACTGCGCTTGGCCCTATTCCTGTAATTTTGTTCTGAGAGCTCATGTCCTTTGTCTCTTTGAATTTACATACATTGATTTATTGAATTGCAAGTAGACAAGCCCCATCAAGCAGGATTCATATATTTCCAAGATCATCTCATTACTCCATTCAACCCCAAATTAGCATGCCATTTATACCCTTGTTTGTGAACCCTCTTCACTTAATAGTCTTGGAAACATCCATCCATTGCAAAACCGGCTCAAACTTTTCTCACTTCCGTTTTCAGTTGATTTTTTGCTATCCAAGTAATGATTTGTCTGAGAGAGTCATTAGTAGAGAATTGTGCCCTTAAATGTATTTTTATAGTTGGATTCTGCTAGTTAATCTCTCTCTGTCATTCTCACATTGCAACAAACGACTATGGGTTTCTGTCTTAACCTAAAATCTAGGTTAGAAATTTGGTTTTATCTGAATAGGATATTAATAGATAATGTGAGAAAAAATTTTAATTTACTGAAACTTTTCTCAGCTAAGAATGACACTCATGGTCACAAATATGTATGTAAGCAAGCAGAAAATTGGGTTGTAAATATATAAAATCTTTTTTTCTTTTCTTTCTTTTTTTTTTTTTTTTTTTTTTGAGATGGAGTCTCACTCTGTCACCCAGGCTGGAGTGCAGTGGCACGATCTTGGCTCACTGCAACCTCCACCTCCCAGGTTCAAGCAATTCTCCTGCCTCAGCCTCCTGAGTAGCTGGCATTACAGGCATCCGCCACCACACCTGGCTAATTTTTTTATATTTTTAGTAGAAAAGGGGTTTCACCTTGTTGGCCAGGCTGGTTTTGAACTCCTGACCTCAAGTTGTTCGCCCGCCTTGGTCTCCCAAAGTGCTCCCAAAGTGCCCCTAGCACTCCCAAAGTGCTAGGATTACAGGCGTGAGCCATCGCACTTGGCATAAACTCTTAAAATATTATGTTTAGAGACAAGATTTTCCTTTTTTTTTTTTATTTCTTTTTTAGTAAAGTATATTTGCTACAGTTGGAATGATTGTGTCTCCTCCAAAATTCATGCTGGAACTTAAGACCCAATGTGATAGTATTAAGAGGTGGAGTCTTTAGGAGATGACTAAGTCATGAGGTAGGAGCCCCCTCATGAATGGGATTAGTGACCTTATAAAAGGGCTTGAGGGAGCTTCCTAGCTCAGTTTTGTTCTTTTGCTTTTCTGTCCTTTCCACCATGTTAGGACACAGCATTCCTCATCCCTGGAGGACTCAGCATTCAATGTGCCATCTTCAAAGCAGAGAGCAGCCCTCACTAGACTGCAAACCTGCTGGCACCTTGATCTTGGACTTCCCAGCCACCAGAACTGTGAGAAATACATTTTTGTTTTTTACACATTACCCAGTCTCAGATATTTTGTTACAGCAGCACAAATGGACTAAGACACTATCTTACATACAGTGAGGTGCATATACCTTAAGTTACAACTTCATACTATTTACATATGTGCACACTCATGTGACCACCATTCAGTTCAAGATACAGAATGCTTCCATCACCACAGAGGACTCCCTCTTGCCCCTTCTCAGTTGCTCTTCTCCTCAAAGTTAACCATGATACTGACCTCTGTCAGCATGGATTAATTTTGCCTGTTCTTGAAGTTCATATAAATGGAATCATACAGTATGTGTACATTTGTGGCTGGCTTCTTTCATTCAACATAATCCTATGAGATTTAGCCATGTTTTGGGTACTGGTAGTTGTTTATTTGTCTGGTTGTGTAGTTTTCCATATTTTATATATTTATTACTCCGTCGCCCAGGCTGGAGTGCAGTGGCATGATCTTGGCTCACTGCAACCTCCACCTCCTGGGTTCAAGTGATTCTCCTGCCTCAGCCTCCTGAGTAGCTGGGATTACAGGCATGCGCCAGCATGCCCAGCTAATTTTTGTATTTTTAGTAGAGACAGGGTTTCACCATGTTGGCCAGGCTAGTCTCGAACTCCGGACCTCATGATCTGCCCTTCCCAGCCTCCCAAAGTGCTGGGATTACAGGTATGAGCCACTGTACCCTGTTATTTATTATCCTTCTATTTCTATGTCTAGCTCAGTGTCTTGTGGGGTCTATTGGTACTTTTTAGCTAGATTGATATTAAAAATCTTCTTATCGATGGAGCTTGGGAAATTTTTAGAAGATGAAAGCCTAATAAACCCAAGTCCCCCAGTCTTAAGCCATGTTTCCTTCTCATGCCCGCTTCAGTTGCTCTTCTTTGTGTGGTATTTTTTTCCTCACAAAGCTGATAGAAAACCAAGGAACACAAAAGCTCTTCATCAGGTTATCAGCTTAGGGACACTTGTCATCTGAATAACAGGGTAGATATTTATAATCTGAAATGTTAAAATAACAGTAGCACACACTTACATACCACTAACTGCTGTTCAAATACTATTATAACAAATTTATTATATTATTTATAATATAATAAATAATATATTACAAATATTATTTTCCTCAAAACAACTCTGTGAGATAGACACTATTATTGTCACCCTACATTTTAGATGGGGAAATTGAGGGGACCGTGTAACTTTCTCAAGGTGGTAGAGCCAGGGCTTGAACCAGTGTTTTCTGGTTTTAGAGCCTACACACTTCACCAGCATATTGTATAGCCTGATACTTCGTGTAGTTAAAGTATTTTCTTCTATTAGCTTGGGAGTATTTTCTGAATAATACAAATCTTATAAATTTCCTTCAAAGAATACAAGTAAATTGAAATGGAAGATCTAATATAGAATGTCTGGCATTTGTGAATAAATTATAGGACTCTCTGGTTTTAAATAATTATTTGCTTATCTTGTGACTTGTCACACAGGGCTGTAATGTGCTAGCCTCACTTTCCTTCTCTTCAATAGGAGATGATGGACTCAGAGACAGGCACAATTTATCATAAATTCTCATCACACTTTCCCTCACCATCTGGAAGCTAGAGACAAGTCTGTGAAATCTTGGTTGAGAAATAGTTGAATGCCACTTGTAACAGAACGAGTTTAAGAAAGATGGTTTTACTTGCCAGTTCTGTTGCACAGGGTCCTGCAAGTTTTGGCAATTAACATATGTGACCAACAGTTTTCTCACAAAGATTATCAGGGTTGTAGAGGAAATTATCTTCCATTTTTATTCTGCTGCTAAAGTGCTATATTTTCTTTTTTTTTTTTTTTTGAGACGGCATCCTGCTCTGTCACCAGGCTGGAGTGCAGTGGTGCAATCTTGGCTCACTGCAACCTCCACCTCTGGGTTCAAGTGATTCCCCTGTCTCAGCCTCCCGAGTAGCTGGGACTACAGGCATGCCACCACACCCAGCTAATATTTTGTATTTTAGTAGAGACGGGGTTTCACCATGTTGGCTACGATGGTCTTGATCTCCTGACCTCGTGATCTGCTTCCCTCGGCCTCCCAAAGTGCTGGGATTACAAGCGTGAGCCACCACACCCAGCCAGTGCTATATTTCTTTATAAATGAACTAATTAATTCTTGGTCACTTGTTTTTCATTAGACATTTCTCTGCCTCTTTATGCTGTGTTTTATGTCTCTTTATGCCCAGCCCCAGGTTTTTCCTTCTAACAGCAAGAAGATTATTGAAATTTTCTCTCTCTCAAACTCCCGGGCTCAAGTGATCCTCCCCTGTCTGCCTCCTGTGTAGCTGGCATTACAGGTGTGTACCACTGAGCCCTGCTGATTTTCTCTTTAACCTTCCCGCTGAGCATGTGTACACACACAAACATGAATATAGATACCCAGACATCCATATGTACACACAAACACACACACAGAGACATACACATATTTACACATACTTATTAGACATACATTTACAAACAGAAACATACATGTGTACACACATATGTACACACCTTCCTTCCATCTTCTGCTCAGGACTCAGGGTTCTCAGAGAATGGAAAGAGTATTGTACCATGAGTCAAGGATCACCTGTGCAACTTTGCTCAAGTGTCTTACCTTTTGACATTTTGTTTCTAATAATAAACATCCTCACCCACCAATTAGGGTTATTTAGAAGATATAACAGAAAGGACGGTTAACAGAATGATGGCAAGTTGTATAGTTAAAAACAAAAATTATCTTGACCCAAAAGAGGTCTGGCCTTTGTCCTCGACTCCTGGGAGGTAATCTCCAACATGCAATGCCTGGCAGGAATATCTTTGCCTGGGGGTCCGGGGTCATGATGGATAGTCTAGTAGTAAGATTCAGGGTGGAGACTAGCCAGGCCAGGAAAACCAGCTATGTGATTTAGAGTCCAGGCTTTAGGTCACCCCTGGAAGGATGGGAGACTCAAAACTGACAGCAACCACGTGGACAATCAAGCATGCCTCTGTGGTCCGTGATGAAGTTCCAGTAAAAACCCTGAACACTGAGGCTTGAGGGAGCCTCACTGGCTGGGAATATTCCATGTGTACTGGCACATATCAAAGTAGGGAGGGTAGTGCACTTTGACTGCATGGGGAAGGGATAATGGACACTCCATGTCTGATGCCCTCCTGGACTCAGCCGCATGCCTTTCTTCCCCTGGCTGATTTCAGTCTGCATCCTTTCCCTGTAATCAAACCATAACTGTAAGTATAACAGCTTTCTGTGAGTTCTAGCCAGTTCTTAGAGGTAAGAAACCAGAGCTCATCTACTGCCTGCTGAAAAAACTATTTTAAAATCCCTAACCCAAAGAAGGCTAGAGCTCTCAGGAATCTGACCCAACAGATTTTGAAGTCAAAGCTGAGGGCCTTTGAAGCCAAAGCCAGGCCAGACAGAGATGAGGCTCCTGGGAGGGAACAGGTGCAGTCCTGCTCAGGCTGCAGTGTCCCTGGGCTACAGCTGGACAAGGGCTCTCTCTGGATCACAGCCTCTAGGGACAGAGTTTGGGGCAGTTTTACCGTCTGATTTGTAGGACTCTGGTTATGAGCTCAGCTGGGAAACTGTGTGGTAATGGGAAGAGAATGGTTTTGCTTTTCCAAATCATCCACCCCCTGCATGCTTTGATCCATATTGGAACTCAGTGTGCAAACAGTGCCTTTGAACAACCTAAGCCTAAGCTCTGGGCTGTGTGTCCAGTTTCCTGGCCTCCAGCTTTGTTCACTCCTTATTCCTGCCCATCACTGATGCCAGATCCATCCTCCCAAATATCCTTTCATCACGTTACCCTCCCCACTACCTCACGGCACCTTCTACACAACAGGAAATGTCTCCAACCTCAGTCTGGCATTCAAGGTTCTTTCTGATGTGGCCCACCTCTCACCACCCCACCACATCTCCCTGTGGGCCCTGCCAAATTGGATCATTTTTTTTCTATCCATGAGCTGAACTTTCCCACCTCCATACTGTTGCTTATACTGTGTCCTTCCACTGAATGTTCTCTTCCTCCCTCTCCCAAAATGCTATAGACTGAATTGGGTTTTCCCAAAAATTCACACATTGGCGCTCTTATCCGCTATGTGATTGTATTTGGAAATAGGGCTCTTAGGAGATAATTAAAGTTAGGTGAGGGAGGAGGAGCAGATCAAGATGGCTGAAGAGCAGCCTCCACCAATGATTCTCCTTGCAGGAAAATCAAATTTAACAACTGTCTACAGCAAAAAAGCATCTTCATAAGAACCAAAAATCAGGGAAGGACTCACAGTACCTGGCTTTAACTTCATATTGCTGAAAGAGGCACTGAGGAGGTAGGAAAGACAGTCTTGAAACACTGATGTCGCCCCTCCCCCATCCTTCAGCAGTGGCTGCAGTGGTGCTGAGAGAGAATCTGTGCACTTGGCAGAGAGAGAATGCAGCAACTGTGGGACTTTGCACTGAACTCAGTGCTGCCCTGTCACAGCGGAAAGCAAAGCCAGGTGGAACTCAGGTGACACCTGGCCATGGAGGGAGCATTTAGACCAGCGCTACCCTGAGGAGTTCACCCATCCCAGTAGTTAGAAGGCTTGAGCCTTGTGTTTTGACAAGCTTTGGCAGGGCAGGCTATCATGCTCTGGGGCCCTAAATAAACTTTCAAGCCAGTCTAGACCATAAGGACTTCAACTCCTAGGCAATTCCCAATGCCATGCTGGGCTCAGAGCCAGTGGACTCGGGGCACACGACCTAGTGAAACACCAGCCAGGGGAGCCAAGGGAGTGTTTGCACCACCCCTCCCCCAACCCCAGGCAACGCAGCTTGCAGCAGCAAAAGTGACTTCTTCCTTTTGCTTGAGGAGAGGAGCAGGAAGAGTAAAGAGGGCTTTGTCTTACATCTTGGATATCAGCTCAGCCACAGCAGGATAGAGAACCAGTCAGAGTTGAGAGGCCCCCATTCCAGGATGTAACTCCTGAATTACATTTTTAGATTTACCCTGGGCCAGAAGGGAACCTGCTGCCTTGAAGGAAAGAACCCAGTCCTGGCAGGATTCATCACCTGCTGACTCAAGAGCCCTTTTGCCCTGAATAACCTGCAGTGATACCCAGGTAGTCTGCTATGGGCCTGGAGTAAGACTCTGAGACATGCTGGCTTCAGGTGAGACCCAGCACATTCCCAGCTATGGTGGCTGTGGTGAGAGACTTCTTCTGCTTGAGAAAAGCAGGGAGAAACGTAAAAGGGACTCTGTCTTGCAGCTTAGGTACCTGCCTAGCCACAATAGGGTAGAGCATCAAATGGGCTCTTGTGGTCATTGATTCTAGGCCCTGGCTCTTAGACAGCATTTCTGGACCTGCTCTGACCTCACCCTGAAGGGTGAGTCCTGGGCCTGGAAGCATTCGCCACAAGTGACTGAAGAGCCCTTGAGCCCTAAGTGAACATCGGCAGCAGCCTGGCAGCACTCCCTGTGGGCCTGTGGGGGTTGAAGGGGAAGGAAGAATGGGAAGGACTTTTTCACATGGTTTCAGTGCCAGTTCAGCTGCCACAGAATAAAGCACCAGGTACATTTCTGACGTTTTTGACTCCAGTCCCTGGCTCCCAGACAGCATCTCTGGACCTGCCAGGGCCTGAGGGAACTCATTGCCCTGAAGGGAAAGACACAGCACGTCTGGCTTTGCCACCTGCTGACTGTAGAGCCCTAGGGCCTTGAGTGAACATAGGAAATAGCCAGGTAGTGTTGACAGTGGGCCTTCAGTGAGACCCAGTGCTTTGCTGGCTTTAGGTCTGGCCCATTGCCGTCCCAGTGGTGGTGGCCATAGGGATGTCGTGTCCGCCCACCCCCAGCTCCAAGTGGCTCAGCAGAGGGGGGGGGAGAGAGAGAGAGAGAGAGAGAGAGAGAGAGAGAGACTGAGATTGTTTAGCGGATAAGAGTCTGTGCCTGGCAGTCCAGAGAATTCTTCTAGATCTTATCCAAGATCACCAAGGCAGTACCTCTAGGAGTCTGCAAAAACCATAGCATTACTGGGCTTGGCGTGTCCCCTAATACAGATACAGTTTAGATCACAAGGCCCACATCCTTCAAATACCTGGAGAGTCTTCCCAAGAATGTGTACAAACAAGCCCAGACTGAGAAGACTACAATAAATACCTAAATCTTCAATGCTCAGGCACTGACAAACAACTGCAAGCATCAAGACCATCCGGGGCCGGGCGCGGTGGCTCAAGCCTGTAATCCCAGCACTTTGGGAGGCCGAGACGGGCGGATCACGAGGTCAGGAGATCGAGACCATCCTGGCTAACACGGTGAAACCCCGTCTCTACTAAAAAATACAAAAAACTAGCTGGGCGTGGTGGCGGGCTCCTGTAGTCCCAGCTACTCGGGAGGCTGAGGCAAGAGAATGGCCTAAACCTGGGAGTCGGAGCTTGTAGTGAGCTGAGATCCGGACACTGCACTCCAGCCCGGGCAATAGAGCAAGACACCGTCTCAAAAAAAAAAAAAAAAAAGACCATCCAGGAAAACATGACCTCACCAAACAAACTAGAGGGGTCAATCCTAGCGAAGCAGAGATATGTGACCGTCCAGACAGATAATTTAAAATAGCAGTTGTGGGGAAACTCAGAGAAAGTAAAGATAACACAGAAAGAATTCAGAATTCTATAAGATAAATTTAACAATGAGACTGAAATAAAAAGAATCAAGCAGAAATTCTGGACGCATCAGAGTCTCTTAATTGTGGAATTGATCAAGCGGAAGAAAAAAATTAGTGAACTTGAAGATGAGCTATTTGAAAAATATACAGTTAGAGAAGACAAAAAAATTAAAAAGAATGAAGCATGCCCACGAAATCTAGAAAACAGCCTCAAAAGGGCAAAGCCAAGAGTTATTGGTCTTAAAGAGGAAATAGAGAAATAGACAGAGATAGAAAGTTTATTCAAAGGGATAATAACAGAGAACTCTCCAAACCTAGAGAAAGCTATAAATATTCAAGTACAAGAAGATTATAGAATACCAAGCAGATCTAACCCAAAGAAGACTAACCCAAAGAAGATTAAATGAAGACATTTAATACTCAAACTTCCAAAGATCAAGGATAAAAAAAGGATCCTAAAGCAGCAAGAGAAAAGAAACAAATAATATACAATGGGGCTCCAATACGTCTGGCAGCAGACTTTCCTGACACACCAGGAGAGAGTAGCATGACATATTTTAAGTGCTGAAGGAAAAAAACTTTTACCCTAGAATAACATATCCAGTGAAAATATCTTTCGAACATGAAGGAGAAATAAAGACTTTCCCAGACAAACAAAAGCTGAAGGATTTCATCAACACCAGATCTATCCTACAGGAAATGCTAAAGGGAGGTCTTCAATCAGAGACAAAAGTACATTAATGAGCAATAAGACATCATCTGAAGTTACAAAACTCACTGGTAATAGTAAGTACACAGAAAAACACAGAGTATTATAACACTGTAATTGTGCAAACAACTCTTAAGTAGAACAACTAAATGAACCAAACAAAAATAATAATAACTACAACAACTTTTCAAGACACAGACAGTACAATAAGATGTAAGTAGAAACAACAAAAAGTTAAAAAGCAGAAGGACAAATTAAAATATAGAGTTTTTATTAGTTTTCTTTTTATTTGTTTTATTGTTTACTTGTTTGTTCCTTTGTGCAAGCAGTGTAAAGTTGTCATCAGTTTGAATAATGGGTTATAAGATGGTATTTCCAAGCCTCATGGTAATCTCTAATTTAAAAATATGCAACAAATACACAAAACACAAAAAGCAAGAAATTAAATCATACTACCGGAGAAAATCACCTTCACAAAAAGGAAGACAGGAAGAAAGACAAGAAGAAAGAGAAGACCACAACAACCAGAAAACAAATAACAAAATGGCAAGAATAAGTCAATAATAACATTGAATGTTAATGGACTAAACTCTCCAATCAAAACTGTTATGGAAAGAACCATTATGGAGCAGTTCTCCCTGTTCCCACCCACATCATTTTTCATCAACTCTAGATAAGCTAAGGGTCCCCAAATGCCTTAGGCTGAGCATTCCTTGGGGTGAGGATCCTTCTTGCTCAGAGCCTAAAGACAAGTAGTGATACTGTTTCTGCCTGTCCAGTGTTTCCTAATAGGCCTTCAGTCTCCAGAGTGGAGAATCTGCCTTTGTGGGGGGTATTAGTAAGAAAAGCTAAGAACCAGATCCAATCCTCTCTCACCTTGCTGCATCCAGGGAATGTGCATGTGACTTAGACTCAACCAACCGAATGCTCTTTCCTTGCACGGGAAAATTTGTATGAGAAAGGTGGGGAAACAGAGATGGCTGTAGTACCACCAGAGGTCATGGGATGGGAAAGCTGAACTATTTCTGCTCAGAGACTGTTATTGTGGTTCTTGGGGCCTTCCTCTTTGTTTCTTGGCTCCTAACCGTTCTCAAGCCTGATTCGTCAGCTCCCTTCTACTCTGTCAGTTCCCTGACAGTCTTTCAATAAGTGCCTTTTACTTAAGTTAGCCAGATTAGTTCTTAAACTTTTAACCAAAAATGCTTGCTGGTGGAACAGAGCCTCTCTCACCCTCGTGGTTTGGCCAATGGAGAAAGGAATCTCTTGGGGAAGCAACCTTGAACTTGGCTGTGTCTCCAGGCTTGCTTTGATGTAGCAGGCTGGTCTTAGGGTACTGGCTTGGCTACCAGGGCCCTTCTCAGTAGGATCATTATGCCAAGAATTGGTCTTAAATGTGACTTTCTCTCTGTCTCATGTAGGAGAGTTGACACTGGCAAAGACCAGCTTCCCAGAATCAGACACAGAGGAGATGGCTTCTCTAGGACTCTCAGTGACAAGCTAGTGCCAGTTCTGAGATCAAGGGTTGACATGGGTTAGGAACAGAGTTAAATAAACTCTTGGGCTGCTGGAAAGTTTCATCTGTGCATCTCCAGCCTCCCCTGCATCTTTTCCTTTTTGTGTAAATTTCCACTCCTGGTAAGGATGGACACGTGGAGAAACCCATCTTTTTTAATACAATGTCATCCCCAAAAAATCACTTGGAGGGGTGGTGACCTGGAATTCTGCATCCAGGGGCTTAGTGCAGACTTCTCAGTCTGGCCTGGAGGTGGTGCTGTTTGCAAGTGGTCAATCTGGGATACTAAAGATGCTACCAGGGTATTGGGTAAGATTCACTAGCTGAACTTCACTTTGCATCTCTATATTTGGATTCAAGAGGTTAATTACTGAAAAACAGGTGAATTTCACATAATCTTTAGAGTGGTGCAGAGGACTTTCTAACACAATACTCAGAGGCTATAAAAAGACAAGATTAACAAATTTGCAAAAAAAATTCAAATTTCTATATTTAATAAACCAGCAGAAAACAAACAGCAAACTGAGAAAGAGTAGAAACTGCTGTGACAGAGATAATTTTCTTAATATACAAAGAGCTCTTACAAATAAATCCAATTTAAAAATGGGAAAAGCACCCCGCACGTGGCTCATGCCTGTAATCCCAGCACTTTTGGAGGCCAAGGTGGCTGGATCACCTGAGGTCAGGAATTCAAGACCAGTCTGATCAACATGGTGAAATCCCTGTCTCCACTAAAAATACACAAAATTAGCCGGGTGTGGTGGCGCAAGCCTGTAATCCCACCTCTCTGGAGCCTGAGGCAGGAGAATCACCTGAACTTGGCAGGGGAAGATGCAGTGAGCCGAGATCGTGTCAGTGCACTCCAGCCTGGGCGACAGAGAAAAAAAAAAAAAGCAGTCATTTCATGCAGGTGCCTCCGGTAATTGCTCTGTGCAAACATACACGATTCTATCACAGACCATTAAGGGTTTCTCTCTCCATTTTTAGATTTTCCACTTGAGTTTCCAGGTAGTTTCTCACCTGTTTTCAAGCAGGGTTGGGGCAGCCATTTATTCAACAGCGCTAGCCATAGGAACACAAAGATGGAGGTCAGACTCCCACTCCCGGGAACCCTCCCTTCCCCCATACTGAGATTGATAAGTAAGCAACCCAGTGATCAGTACTAAAATGGAGAAGTCAGCCGGGTGCAGTGGATCATACCTGTAATTCCAGCATTTTGGGAGGCTGAGGAGGAAGGACTGCTTGAGCCCAGGGGTTCGAGGCCAGCCTGGGCAACATACGGAGACCCTGTCTCTATGAAATGTAGATTCTGTCTCTGTGTGTGTGTATAAATAAATATATATTTTAAAAAAATAAAATGGGGACGTCCAAAAGGTGTGCTAGGGGCGGTGTCTCTGCCTGGGGAGGTGGTGACCACAGGGCAGGTTTCACCCAGGAGGAGCTGGAAGAATGGGAGTTCCGCGGCAGAGGAGGCGGGGCAGGACGTTCCTCCAAACACAGGAACACCACGTGCGAAAACAGAGGGGTGTGCGAAGGCCGGGTGTCTGTGTACAGCTGCAAACTGGGGGAAAGGCGCCAGGCTTGGGGGATGAGGATTTGTTCCCCCATGGATTCCCTTCCTGCCCAGGGTCCGCTCTTGCCGGTAGAGGGTGCCTAACAATACTCCTTGCCACAGGGTTCGCAGCTGAAAAGGTCCTTAAAGGTCCCTCAAGTCCGGTCATCCAACTTTCACTTTTTATAGACAAATATACAGAGGCCTTAGATAAGTGAAACGGCTTGTCTCGGGTTACAGCTCTGGCCAAAACAGGGGTTCTGACGGCCAGTCCGCGGATTTACATTTGAGTAAATACATGTTGAGAGCTTGGGTTTTCCCACTAGCTTTTATTTTCTTTTGGTCCTTTTTTTTTTTTTTTTTTTTTTTAGCCTTTGTCAACCTTTCTCCTTTCTCCCCTTTTCATTGAGGGGGGATTGTTTTTTGAGTCTTTATGATGTAGTAAGGATTTTTTTTTTTTTTTTTTTTTTTTTTT
>NC_045439.1:95284593-95302917 GCF_002776525.5 Piliocolobus tephrosceles | reverse complement strand
TTTTTTTTTTTTTTTTTTTTTTTTTTTTTTGAGACGGAGATCTCGCTGTGTCTCCCGGGCTGGAGTGCAGTGGCCGGATCTCAGCTCACTGCAAGCTCCGCCTCCCGGGTTCACGCCATTCTCCTGCCTCAGCCTCCCGAGTAGCTGGGACTACAGGGGCCGCCACCTCGCTCGGCTAGTTTTTTATAGTTTTTTTTAGTAGAGACGGGGTTTCACCGTGTTAGCCAGGATGGTCTCGATCTCCTGACCTCGTGATCTGCCCGTCTCGGCCTCCCAAAGTGCTGGGATTACAGGCTTGAGCCACCGCGCCCGGCCAGGATTTTTTTTAATTTTTTAAATTTTTTCCTGCCTCTGACCCGCGGGCACTGCCCAGGCTATCAGCCCCAAACCTTGCTGCGGAGACCGCGATCAGGTTCGCCTCCGGGCGGACTACATCTCCCACAATGCCTTAGGTCCAGCCTCCCTCCCACCGCCCGGCTGGGTGCCGTCTCGACCAATAGAAAGGCAGAATTTCCAGGGCCGTTCTCGGCAGCCAATGAGCGAGGCGATTGGCGGTCCTCTCCCGTCCATTGTTCTCGGTGCCCCACGGGCTTGAGCCGGGGTGAATCCGGAGGGGCCGGGCCGAACCCGGAGGCGCTTTTGCGCGCGAAGCAGCCGCTAGAGCAGGACCTGGTCTCTCGAGAGGTGAGGCGGAGAGGCAGGCCTGGAGCTGCGCGGACCCCGGGCAGTAGCCCGAGGTGAGGGAATAGCGGGCCTGGAGCCAGCTGCCGGCAGCTCTGCTGGGGGAGGGGCGTCTGGGTCGCGCTCAGTGTCCTGCGGCCCGTGCAGCCCAGAGCGCCGGCTCCGTTCCGCGAACCGTCCTGGAGGCGTCTCGCTGGCGGAGACCTCCTTGCGTCTCCTACCGGGAAGCGCAGGCTTTGGACGGGAAGGGGCATTCGACGACATCCCGCGCAGCGTACACGTTTTACAGATGGGGAAACTGAGGTTCAAGGGGGCGTGTCGTGCCCCGAGTCAGATGGCAAATTAGCTGACCAGGCACACTTTTCCCAGGCTCCCAAGTAGAAAGAGTTCTCTTATACCATATGCCAATGTTTCTTCTAGTCATTTGAGTAAATACACGTTGAGAGCTTGTGTTTTCCCACTAGCTTTTATTTTCTTTTGGTCCTTTTCTTTTTTTTTTTTTTTTTTAGCCTTTGTCAACCTTTCTCCCCTTTTCATTGAGGGGGTTTGTTTTTTGAGTCTTTACGATGTAGTAAGGATTTTTTTAAAATTCTTTTATTTTTGAAGAGACTGGGTCTCACTCTGTTGCCCAGGTTGGTCATGAACTCCCGGCCTCAAGCCATCTTTCCTCCTCGGCCTCCCAAAGGGCTGGAATTACAGGCGTGAGCTACAGTTCCTGGGCTGACAATAATTTTGTATTGCTTTTATAATGTTCATTTTAAGTCGTTTGCAATTCCACTGCTCTCAATATTTTGTAGCTGCCGTCCCGTTCTTTTTTCCTGTGAGTTCATTTATTTTTTATTTTATTTATTTATTTTTTTTGAGACGGAGTCTCGCTCTGTCGCCCAGGCTGGAGTGCAGTGGCGCCATCTCGGCCCACTGCAAGCTCCGCCTCCCGGGTTCGCGCCGTTCTCCTGCCTCAGCCTCCCGAGTAGCTGGGATTACAGGCATGCGCCACCACGCCCGGCTAATTTTGTGTTTTTAGTAGAGACGCGGTTTCTCCATGTTGGTCAGGCTACTCTCGAACTCCCGACCTCAGGTGATCCGCCCACCTCAACCTCCCAAAGTGCTGGGATTACAGGCGTGAGCCACTGCGCCCGGCCGTGAGTTTATTTTTAAAGGGAATTCAGGACTTACTATGTCTATGGTTTTTCTGCCCTGCTGATTTTGTGTTTATCCATTGTTTTCATATTAGAAGGATTATCTTAAATCATTAATGATTAATCTTTGTCAGTGTAATTTTTAAAATATTAAAAACATACAGCGTAATGCACAGATCTTAAATTTCATGTTTGCTGTTGTGCCGCCATTGCCAAATGAAGATATTGAAAATTTCCATCATCCCAGAAGGCTCCTTTGAGCCCCTTTTCTGTCATTACCACCCAAACGTAGCCATATATTATAGCACAGTTTCTTTTTTTTTTTCTTTTATTTATTTGTTTTTTTGAGACAGAACCTCGCTCTTTTGCCCAGGCTGGAGTGCAGTGGCACGATCTCGGCTCACTGCAACCTCCTCCTCCCAGGTTCAGGCAGTTCTCCTGCCTCAGCCTCCTGAGTAGCTAGGATTACAGGTGCCCACCACCATGCCTAGCTAATTTTTGTATTTTTGGTAGAGATAGGGTTTCACTATATTGGCCAGTCTGGGCTTGAACTCCTGACCTCAAGTGATCCGCCTGCCGAGGCCTCCCAAAGAGCTGGAATTACAGGCAACCACGCCCGGCCTATAGCAGTTTCTAATACATGCTACTATATGGATGTGTCATAGTTTATTAGCCATTCCCTGCTGCTGGATTTTTAAGGACTCAAGTTTTTGGTTTTTTTTTTTTTTTTAAGATAAAGGACTGAGGGGCCGAGGCTGGATTGGAGAGTATGGGCATGTTTTAAACTTCATACTTAAAGTATGGTAATAATGCAGTTGAGATATTGCCTTTCTTCCAATGAAGCTCAAAGTGCTTTGACATCTGATCCATTGCTAATCCTTAAGATGCCCCCATAAAAACAGAAACATGAGTGTAATTATCTCTATTTATTAGGTGGTCACAGAGTTTGGTGACTAAGTTGTTTGTTAGGTCAAGGTCACACACATCCTCCTGTGTTGCAGGAGGATGGCCGTGAGTCTGACCCCTTTCCCCAGAGTGCTGGCAAGGGCAACCGTCAGGAGGAGGTGACCAGGGGACCACAGGGTGCACTCGGCCACCTCCGAGAGCTCTGTCGGCGCTGGCTGAGGCCAGAGGTACACACCAAGGAGCAAATGTTAACCATGCTACTAAAGGAAATTCAGGCTTGACTGCAAGTCAAGTCAAGGTCCAAGTCGGAACTGACTTATGAGAGTCCTCAGTATTTCAGTCATGGGTTTTTCCTGGGGACTTTGCATTTCTGATACTCATTCTTTGGTGTTTTGGAAGGAACAATGCTGTATTTTTTGTGCTTGGGATACTTTTTTTGTTTTTGTTTTTGTTTTTGAGACGGAATCTCACTCTGTTGCCCGGGCTGTAGCGCAGTGGCGAGATCTGTGCTCACTGCAACCTCTGCCTCCTGGGTTCAAGAGATTCTCCTGCCTCAGCCTTCCAAGTAGCAGGGACTACAGGCCCCCGCCACCACACCCGGCTAATTTTTGTATTTTTAATAGAGACGGAGTTTCGCTATATCTCAGGTGATCTGCCCACCTCGGCCTCCCAAAGTGCTGGGATTACAGGCGTGCGACACCGCCTTCTCTTACCACAGATGTTTTCAGGAATAAGCCATTTTTTCTTTAAGAGAAACAGGAAATGTCTGTTGGTTTGTATATGTAAGGACCACTTGGTGGTCTGACCTGGGCTTTTGTGAGTTAGATTGCTTTAAGACAGTCTACCTATAGATTATGGTTCTCTTTTTTGTTTCTCAGCAGGACTACTTGTTGGTATCTGAGGACGGAAGTGTCTTACCTGAGAGCCTGGCTGGAGAAGACTGAGGTTCAAGGCTTGAAGCCTAAGTGATTGCCCCAGGACCGTGGATGATGGCTGCAGAGATCCCGAGAGTGACCACTCCACTGAGCCCCTTGGTCCAGGTGCCTCAAGTGGAAGATAGACAGAAGGAGGAGGTCACCACCATGATCCTGGAGGATGACTCCTGGGTGCAGGAAGCTGTGTTGCAGGAGGATGGCCGTGAGTCTGACCCCTTTCCCCAGAGTGCTGGCAAGGGCAGCTCCCAGGAGGAGGTGACCAGGGGACCACAGGGTGCACTCAGCCACCTCCGAGAGCTCTGTCGGCGCTGGCTGAGGCCAGAGGTACACACCAAGGAGCAGATGTTAACCATGCTACCAAAGGAAATTCAGGCTTGGCTACAAGAGCATCGGCCTGAAAGCAGTGAGGAGGCAGCGGCCCTGGTGGAAGACTTGACCCAGACCCTTCGGGACAGTGGTGAGACGCAGAACCTCATAGGGAGAGGGCGGGAGCACCCTTCCAAGGTGGAGGAGTGCGTTGTGTCGGAGGAGGAGAAGGTGGTGTCCAAGACAGAGTGGGGGGCCAGCGCTATCCCTCTGCTCTGTCTGCAGGCAGTCAGCATGTTCATCAGCCTTTTAGTGTCCTCACTGTGTGCAATGTCAGCTCCAGAACTGTGGTGTAGGAGGGGCTTAGAGCTCCATTTGCATTGTAAGCACAGTTTTTACTTCTATGTTTATTTGGAGTGGTTGGGAAGGTGGTGGAAGTTACACGGGGAGGAGATGGTGACCCCTGGCACCTTCACTTGGTTGTACAAGAAACATCCAAATAGTTCTTGCAATTAGAGAAAACAATCTGATATTTTCAACTTTTTTTTTTTTTTTTTTGAAACAGAGTCTCACTCTGTCGCCCAGGCTGGGGTGCAGTGGCACAATCTTGGCTTGCTCCAACCTCCGCCTTCTGGGTTCAAGCAGTTCTCCTGCCTCAGCCTCTTGAGTAGCTGGAATTACAGGCACGCGCCACCATGCCTGGCTAAGTTTGTATTTTTAGTAGAGATGGGGTTTCACCATGCTAGCCAGACTGGTCTCAAACTCCTAACCTCGTGATCTGCCCACCTTGGCCTCCTAAAGTGCTGGGATTACAGGCGTGAGCCACCCATGCTTAGCCTCAAAGTGATTATTTTTATGAAACCAAGAGAAATGACAAGTAAACCAGCTAATAACTAGGGACTTTCTGCATAAAGTAATCGTAGGCTCTTAAAATCGTAACTTCAAACTTGAGCTCTTTGCAATAGTTACTCTATTTTTTTCCGGTGTTACTAATAAGTATTGGGATCCTGGCTTGCCATTTAGCCGCTCTGTCTCCCTCCTGATTTTCCATTGTAAACTGGACTCACTTGATGACCAAATATTTACTTCAGATGTACCTGTGCCTTTAGGGCTGTCTCGGGGTCATAGGATATGGCTGCCTTTGTGCTGATGAGAACTACGGAAGTTCAGAGGAGGGAGCATGGAGAGGAGAGGTCAGGTCAGAGAAGGCTTCCTGGAGGAGGTGACACCTAAGCAGGAGGTTGTAGAAGGGATTAGGGTGTGGAAGCTGAGAGGAGCTGTGCTGAGCAGAGGCTTGGAAGGGCAGAGCCAAGGTAGTTTATACCTTTGGGTAACAGCAGAACTGGCTGATGGGAGTGGCAAGTGTGTTTTTAGGAAGTAGTAGGAAGTAGAGTTTGGGGGAAGGGTGAGTGAGGGCTTGGACTGAATGTCATTGGCCTTATCAGGTTCTTGAACTAGGGCCCCAGGGGGCATGGGAGGAAGAGGAGTTTGGCAACAGGATGTAGGTTTGATTAGGGTAGTGAGAGGCTAGGGGCAAGAGAGCAGCCAGGAAGCTCCCTTGTCATCGGGTGTGCAGTGATGGGGGTTGGCCCCAGATGGGGCACGCGTGAGAAAAAACTGATAGTCACCATGGCTAGCACTTCCCAAGCTCTTTCTGCAAGGCAGGGCATATGCTTAGCATCTAATATGGAAAACTCATGTAATCTTCACCACCCTGGAAGATAAGCAGGATTATCATCACCAGAGATCCCTTAAGATCATATGCCTTTGTACCAGGCAGAACTAAGATTTGAACTTACAAGTCTGAGGACATGGCCCATGTTTTTAAGCGCTGTCACATGTATGATTCTAAGAGACACTTCCTACTGGGTGTTGGAAGTTGGGGATGCAGATGGAATTAAGACAGTGACTAACTCCAGAGCATCTGGCCTGGAGGATTCAGAGGACTGGAAAGAGAAGAGAAGGAAACTGAAGGGGTTTGGGGCAGACTATCACAACCTCCAGGGACTGGGAGAATGAGTAGAGCTGTCCTGTGGAGAAAGGGACTGATGTTGAAGGTCTGCAGTGCCCCAACCCTCCCCTGGGCAGCTTCATGTCTGTCTCACTAAGAATCCTGTGAGTGGCTGGTGTTGTCATTTCACAGATAGGAAAATGCAAGTTCAGGAAGCTCACAGAGCTGTTAAATGGTGGAGCCAGGATTCAAACCCAGACCTGTCTCTTTCTGCATAGAGATCTCAGTTTTGCTTGAAGCAAAGTGCTTGATTTTCTTTGGCCCTGAAAAAAATAACTTTGAATTTTATTCCTCCTATTAAAATAAGCAAACCTGTCTTCCTATTTTACAGCTGTCTTTGCTTCCCTTCTGGTGGAGGTGACCAGTTTGTCATGAACTTTGGATCTGCAGTCAGATACTGCAGAGGAGAGAGTGGTGGAGGGCTGAGGAGAGGCCTCAGGTTGTTATTTGGTTAGGGAGGCACAGAGCAGAGGTTCAGGTCTCAGCCGGTGTCAGAGACGATTACAACCCTTCCCATCCAGCTTGCAGCAGGGCCTCTGTGCCTTTCATCTTTCACTGGGCACCTGAGGTGGGAACCAATGGGGACCATCCCAGACTCATGAGTTTGTCCCCGACTTCTGCCTCTGAGATTGTCTTTGTTGGTCTTTGTTGAACAAATGCCCCTGCTTCCTCATGATTGCTCACAGGAGTCCCTGCATTTGTCTTCATCCCTTCTCAAACATTTACTTGACATAAGGCCGCATGACCTCTATTCTGTTTGTCCTGCTTGGGACCTTTGGACACATTCACCCAGCACAGGACATTTCCAGGCCTGGTTAGTCAGTGGTGGTTTGATGTTTTTCTAACAGGAACCTCTGGGCACTCACAATTCAACTACCTTCTAATTCTAATGAAGATCGGACCTATGTTAATAGATTAAGAGGCAGAGCTTATGTCTCTCTGTGACTGTTTCCTGAGGACATTTTACTCTCTATACCCAGCCCTAATCCAAATGCATGGAGTTTCTCACCTGAATTCCTGGAGCAGCTGCCAAACTGAACCCGTCTTTAGCTTCTGCCACTTCATCGCAGCTCTTCCACTCCTACCAGAGTGATGGGGCACTCCTGCTTAAAAACCTTCCTGAGCTTCCCAGTATCTACCAAATCAAGCATGACCTCTGTGTTCTGCTTGGAATCCATGACTCTGTGGGACCTGGCCCAGACCCCCGCTGCAGCCTGCTCCCACCCCTGACCCTCCATGCTCTACCCCCACTCCATTCAGATCTTGCTCTTTCTTGAACACAGCCTGTGCTTTTTTTTTTTTTTTTTTTTGAGACAGGATCTTGCTCCATCCCCCAGGCTGGAGTGCAGTAGTGCCATCTGAGCTCACCGCAACCTATGCCTCCTGGGTTCAAGTGATTCTCCTGCCTCAGCCTCCCGAGTAACTGGGATTACAGGTGCCCACTACCATGTCTGGCTAATTTTTGTGTTTTTAGTAGAGACAGGGCTTCACCACATTGGCCAGACTGGTCTCGAACTCCTGACCTCAGGTGATCCACCCACCTCGGCTTCCCAAAGTGCTGGGATTACAGGCGTGCGCCACCGTGCCTGGCCCTTGCTCCTAGATTTTTGGCTTAGAATAGCCTTGTCCCATCTCTGTGTGATAAAATCCCAGTTGTTCTTTGAGTGCCCACCCATGGAGACTCTCTTCATTAAAGCTGTTTTTAAACCCTGTCCCTTTTCCCTATCCCCAGTTCCACACACCTAGGAGCACCTCTAATCACCTCTGCTGGAAGTCATCTCCCCCAGAACATTCAGATTCTCTCTCGGCTTTGTATCATAGTTCACCTTGTTTTCTGCTTATATGAATATTTGTCTTATTTCTTCTAGGAACCTATAAAATCCTAGAAGACAAGGAACCTGTCTTTTTAAAATTTAATTTAATTTTATTTTTTGAGACGTCGCTCATCACCCAGGCTGTAGTGCAGTGGCGTGGTCTCTGCTGACTACAAGCTCCGCCTCCCAGGTTAAGGCCATTCTCCTGCCTCAGCCTGCTGAGTAGCTGGGACTATAGGTGCCTGCCACCATGCCCAGCTAATTTTTTGTATTTTTTTTTTTTTTTTTTTTAGTAGAGATGGGGTTTCACCGTGTTAGCTAGGGTGGTTTCGATCTCCTGACCTCGTGATCCGCCCGCCTGGGCCTTCCAAAGTGCTGGGATTACAGGCATGAGACGCCGCACCCAGCCAGAACCTGTCTTTTTCCTTTCTCTTTAATTCCCCCTCTTCCCTCTCTTCCACCCTACTTCCTCTTCCTTTCCCTCTCCTTCAATATCGTGAACCTCTGAGCCCCACCTAGAACTCCTGGATCAGACACTGAGGGTGGCCGGGCCCGATGGCTCATGGCTGTAATCCCATGTCTTTGTGAGGCCGAGGCGGGTGGATCACTCAAGGCCAGGAGTTTGAGACCAGCCTGGCCAACAAAGTGAAGCGCCATCTCTACTAAAAATACAAATAAATCAGCCAGGCGGTGGCGTTTGCCTGTAATCCCAGCTACTTGGGAGGCTGAGGCAGGAGGATCGCTTGAACCTGGGAGGTGGAGGTTGTAGTGAGCTGAGATCGTGCCATTGCACTCCATCCTAGGTGACAGCAAGATTCTGTTTCAAAAAAAAAAAGGAAACTTTAAGGGCGATGCCCAGCACCCCTCTAAGTGATCCCAATTCAAACTCCAGTTTGAGAACCTCTGCACAAGACCTCTGGTTCTCAAACTCAGCCGCACATTAGAATTACCTGGGGGCCTGGAGCCTACTCCAGGGATTCTAATTTTCCGATTTAATTGGTAATGGGTATAGCCTGGGCAAGGGAGTTTTGAAAGTGTCCCATGTGGTTCTATTATGAAGCAAAGTGTAAAGACCACTGCCATAGAGCTTTGTTCCTTAGTGGGTGGTCAGTGGGCCAGCAGCGTCAGCTCACCTGGGAGTTGGTTAGACATAAGGACTGTCAATCTCACCTAGCCCCGCTGAAGCAAATTTGCATTTGACATGATCTCCAGGTGATTCCTATGCTCTTTGAAGTTTGAAAAGCATTAATGACCCAGGAGAGGAATAGAGGTTGTTAACTTCAAGCCTTCTCTTGTCCAACAGTTGAGTGAAAGAGTCACAGCTGACCTCTCCAGCCATCCTCAGCATCATCTGGCTTTCAGCCATCAGAGGCAACAGGTGATTTGTTTTAAGCTTGCTGCCCCAGCGAAGTGCTCCCTTAATGATCACAAATGAACACACACATTCATTTGTCTCAGCCAGAAAGGGAGTGGAGAGTGTTAAGGCTTGTGTCTTTCTAAAGCTACAATTCTTAGTTTCAAAACAAAATTACTTTAATATATGTATGAGAGAAACAAAGTCTTATTACTCTGTCAACCCAGGCTGGAGTGCACAGGTGTGATCATAGCTCACTATAACCTTGAACTCTTGGCCTCAAGTGATACTCCTATTTCAGCCACCCAAAGCACTGCGATTACAGGAATGAGCCACTGTGCTCAGCCCAAAAATTACTTTTAATTTACTCAAATATTTGAAAAGTATACCAGACAGAACTCTTAGGGAGAAGTAACGTTATAACTATGAAATGTTTGGCATTCATTTATTTCACCAGATAACAGTCCATTGGTGTTTTTATCAGCAGTTAGTCTTTCAAGCAGCCAGAATTCAGGGGAAAAATGCTCCCAGTCCCTCAGGGACGTTCAGGTTTCCGCTGGGCTTGCCAGGGCAGCGCTCTAATATGGAGAGCCCCATTGAGAATGGAGCTAGGCATACCCTATGTCGGAACCACTTCTCTCTTTTAGACCAGTGGCTGAGACACAGGGGAAGGTCACAATCAGGCAGGAAGGGGCTGGAGAAGAATTTTGAGCCAAACACAAACCAAAGCACCAAAGATTGTGACCAGTTTATTTCGTTGTTATAAATAAATTACAGCAAATTCAGGTCCATCCCCTATTGACATGAGTCTTCCCCATGTTCATGCTGTTATGCTCTCTGGTGGGGGAGAGAAAGAGGAGGCCTGTGGCCAGGCGAGGACACGCAGGGCTCTGTGAATGGCCATGGGAATTTGTGCTTTGCATGTGAGGCCAGAGCACACGTGGCAAGTGCAAGAAATACAAGGACCATTGGATTAGATCGAGCTACAATGGCAGCTTTTGTCAAGTGACAGATAAGGGGAGAGTTCCTGTGGCCCTTCAGGAACTGTTCCCGTGAATGATTTTTGGACAGTGGTAAAATCATTTTGAAAAAAACTAAAATTGGATACCTACTTTGCAGCTTACAAAGAAATAGATCCCTGCTTTACAAGTTACACAAAAATAGATCCCGGATGGATTATAGATCTGTACTAGACAGGATCTGAAATGACATGTAAGAGAATATTTTTGTAATCTTAGCATGCGGGAAGGATTTCCATGTTTGTTTGACAGGAACCTCTAGGCACTCACAATTCAAGTATGAAGTGTGAATAAGCAATACAGAAATACAGAAATCATCAAAGCTGGATTAGAGAATTTTTTTTTTTTTTTTCTTTTTGAGATGGAATCTCACCCTGTCACCTAGGCTGGAGTGCAGTGGCTCCATCTCGGCTCACTGCAAGCGCCACCTCCCGGATTCAAGTGATTCTCCTGCCTCAGCCTCCCGAGTAGCCGGGACTACAGACGCCCACCACCTCTCCTGGATAATTTTTGTATTTTTAGTGGAGATGGGGTTTCACCATGTTGGTCATGCTGGTCTTGATCTCTTGAACTCAGGGGATCAGCACGCCTCTGCCTCCCAAAGTACAGGAATTACAGGAGTGAGCCACTGCACCCAGCCAAAACAGAAGTGTTTCATATAAAACATGATACTGTGAATCAAGTTAAAAGACAGCATACACATTAGGAGGAAATATTTGCATCCGACTCTGTAACATAGCAAATCATGAGTCAAAATCCTTGCTCTACAAGAGCCTCTGCAAATTCTTAAGTCAACCGAGTAGAATAAAATAAAGATGTAAAGAAGCAATTTAGAAATGAAGAATTAAGAATTACGAAAATATGTTCTGGCCGGGCACAGTGGCTCATACCTGTTATCCCAGCACTTTGGGAGGCCAAGGCAGGTGGATCCTGAGGTCAGGAGTTCAAGACTAGCCTGATGATCATGGTGAAACCCTATCGCTACTAAAAATACAAAAATTAGCTGGGCGTGGTGGCATGTGCCTGTAGTCCCAGTTACTCAGGAGGCTGAGGCAGAGAATCTGTTGACATGGGAGGCGGAGGTTGCAGTGAGCAGAGATCACACCACTGTACTCCATCCTGGGCAACACAGTGAGACTCTGCCTCAAAAAAAAACACAAAAAAGTTGGGGTCTCACTCTGTTGCTCAAGCTGGTCTTAAATTCCTGGCCTCTACCTCGGCCTCCCAAAGTGCTGGGATCACAGGCATGAGCCAACAGGTTTAACCCATGTGTTATATTTTATTATTTTAACCATTTTTAGAATACAGGTCAGTAGCGTTAAGTACGCTCACATTGTTGTGCAATCATCACTGGTATCCATCTATAGAACTTTTTCCTCTCAAGTTGAAACTCTGTGTCCATTAAACAATAATTCTCCTTTCCCCCCTCCCCCAACCCCTGGCAACGACTATTCCACTTTCTCTGTGATTTTGATGACTCTAGATACCTTGTATAAGAGGTTTGTTTTTTTGTGTCTGGCTTTTTTCACCTAGTATAATGTCCTCAAGGTTGAGGCCAACCCATGTTGGAGCATGGGTCAGAATTTCATTCCTTTTCAAAGCTGAGTAATATTTCACTGTATGTATATACTGTATTTATTCACCTGTTGATGGACATTTGGGTTGTTTCCACCTTTTGGCTGTTGTGAATAATTCCTGAACATGATACACAAATATCTGTTCTAGTCTGGGCTTTCAGTTTTGGGGGGTTATATACCTAGAATTAAAATTGCTGGATTAGGCCAGGTATGGTAGCTCACGCCTGTAATCCCAGCACTTTGGGAGGCCAAGGTGCAGGGATCACCTGAGGTCAGGAGTTCGAGACCCGCCTAGCCAACATGGTGAAACCCTGTCTACTAAAAACACAAAAATTAGGCGGGCTTGGTAGGAGGTGCCTGTAATCCCAGCTACTGCAGAGGCTGAGGGAGGAGAATCGCTTGAACCTGGGGAGGCAGAGGTTGCAGTGAGCCAAGATTGTGCCACTGCACTCCAGCCTGGGTGACAAAGCGAGATCTTGTCTCAAAAAAAATAAAGAAAGCAAGACTGTTCTTACCTATATCCTTAATGCCTAACTGATTTCTGAGTTTTGGAAGGCTGAGGTAGGAGGTGAGAGGATCGCTTGAGCCTGGGAGTTCAAGGCAAGCCTGGGTGATGTAGTGAGACCCCATCTCTTAAGAAAAATTTAGCCAGGTGCAGTGGCTCACGCCTGTAATCCCAACACTTTGGGAGGCAGAGGTGGGCAGATCACAAGGTCAGGAGTTCGAGACCAGCCTGGCCAACATGGCGAAACCCCGTCTCTACTAAAAATACAAAAAAAAAAAAAATTACCCAGGCTTGTGGTGGTGTCCACCTGTAATCCCAGCTACTGGGGAGGCTAAGTTAGGAGAATCGCTTGAACCCAGGAGACAGAGATCACGCCACTGCACTCCAGCCTGGGCGACAGAGCAAGACTCCATCTCAAAAAAAAAAAAAAAAAATTTTTTTTTAAATTAGCCAGGCATGGTGGCACACACCTATAGTCCCAACTACTTGGGGGCTGAGGTGGGAGGATCACTTGAGCCTGGGAGGTCAAGACTTAAGTGAGCCAAGATCCAACCACTGCACTCCAGCTTGGGAAACAGTGAGATACTGTCTCAAAAAACAACAACAGGCCAGTTGTGGTGGCTTATACTGTCATCCCAGCACTTTGGGAGACTGAGGCGGGCAGATCACCTGAGGTCAGGAGTTCAAGACCAACCTGGCCAACACGATGAAACCCCATCTCTACTAAAGATACAAAAATTAGCTGGGGGTGATGGCAGGTGCCTGTAATCCCAGCTACTCAGGAGGCCGAGGCAGGAGAATCGCTTGAACCTGGGAGGCGGAGGTTGCTAAGATGGTGCCACTACACTCCAGCCTAAGCGACAGAGCCATATTCTGTCTCAAAAAACACAAAACAAAACAGAAAACAACAACAAAAAAGTGGATGTCTGGGCCATCCAGCCTCTTGCTCTCAAGCCTGCTTCCTCAGAAGCCGCCTCCCTGCATCTCATCATATCCACAGAATGTGCTCCTCTTGGCATCCTGGAGTAGCCAAAGCCATTTCTACCAGTAAAATTTTTTTTAAAAAATTTCCAGCTGCCACCATCTCCTCTCATCTCCATTCACAACATGGTAAGAATATCATTTTTGTATCTGACCAAAACCAGTTTCTGAGTTTTCATTTTCTTAATTGGCCACCAATAAATAAAGGAGGGACTCGCCTGCCCTTGAATGTGCTCTGCTGTGTGCTCTGCATCTCATAGGGGCCAGCCTTTCTCAGGGAGCCTGGAGGGGGCCAGGGATCCCTTATTCTTCCCAGCTCAGTGACTTTTTCCCATTTTGGAGGCCCTTGTCAGGCAGATCACCTGAAGGGCCACTCTTTTCTGTCCTGTAGAATGGCTCCTGTGTCTCTCTGTTCTCAGAGGGCAACTTGCGAAGAACTGCCAACCCTCCTTTGGTCTTTGCTGGATAGCAGTAGTCTTTGTAAAGATAGGACTCGTCTTTGAGCAGTCCAGTGAAGGGGTTATTGGGCCTGGATTCTACTTAGAGTGACCTCTGTAGTGAGGTTTATCATATTTATGTTATACAGTAGCATAGAAACGACATTCTAAGGGCCAGGCACGGTGGCTCATGCCTGTAATCCCAGCACTTTCGGAGGCCAAGGCAGGTGGATCACAAGGTCAGGAGATTGAGACCATCCTAGCTAACACGGTGAAGCCCCGTCTCTACTAAAAATACAAAAAATTAGCTGGACTTGGTGGCGGGCGCCTGTAGTCCCAGCTACTCGGGAGGCTGAGGCAGGAGAATGGTATGAACCCGGGAGGCAGAGCTTGCAGTGAGCTGAGATTGTGCTGCTGTACTCCAGCCTGGGCAACAGAGTGAGACTCCATCTCAAAAAAAAAAAAAAAAAAGTAATGACATTCTAACCAAAATTGGGGTTGGGAGGAATAAGGTGGTTTTATAGGATATGTTCTTTGATTGTCTTGTTTGTAATACCTGGGAGTTCAAAGACTTGACATTTAAAACAAGATAGCCCCACATATTAAGTATCACACTTAAAGGCTGCCAGATTTTAAAGAAATTTTTTCATATGTTCAACTAATAGTTTTTTGTTTGTTTGTTTGTTTGTTTGTTTTTTTGAGACGGAGTCTCACTCTGTCGCCCGGGCTGGAGTGCAGTGGCCAGATCTCAGCTCACTGCAAGCTCCGCCTCCCGGGTTCATGCCATTCTCCTGCCTCAGCCTCCCAAGTAGCTGGGACTACAGGCGCCCGCCACCACGCCCGGCTAGTTTTTTGTATTTTTTAGTAGAGACGGGGTTTCACCGTGTTAGCCAGGATGGTCTCGATCTCCTGACCTCGTGATCCGCCCGTCTCAGCCTCCCAAAGTGCTGGGATTACAGGCTTGAGCCACCACGCCCGGCCCATCTAATAGTTTGATGCTGCTATTTGGGTTTTTTGTTTTTTGTTTTAACATTTAAGTCTTAGATCCATTTGGGATTTGTCCATTTCTGGGTCCAGCTTGAATTTTTCCATTTGAATTGAATTTTTCTGGTTTTCCCTAACTAGTTCTTCTAGCATCATTTATTGTATGTTGTATATTTTCTCCATGGATTTAAGAGGCCAACTGTATTGTATGGTAAATTTTCATAGTCATTATATAGATTCTCTTTTCTGTTCTCCTGTCCTGTCTATTCATGTGCCACTTGTATTAAATTCTGAATTTACGTATCTATTGAATCTATTTCTGGAGCTTTTATTTTGTTTATTTGGTCTGATTGTTTATTAATGTTTTAATTATTGAGATTTCATAATGTTTTTGTTTTTGTTTTTGAGATGGAGTCTTGCTCTATTGCCCAGGCTGGAATGCAGTGGCACGATGTCAGCTCACTGCAACCTCTGCCTCCAGAGTTCAAGCGATTCTTCTGCCTCAGCCTCCCAAGTAGGTGGGATTACAGGCACCTACCACCACACCAGCTAATTTTTGTATCGGGTTTCACTGTGTTGACCAGGGTAGTCTAGAACTCCTGACCTCAGGTGATTCACGTGCCTCAGCTTCTGAAAGTGCTGGAATTACAGGTGTGAGCCACTGCACCCAGCAGAGATTTCATAATGTTTTAACATCTGACAGAGATAATCCCTCTCCCCTCCAATTTTAGTCAATAATCTTATCTTTTTTTTTTTTTTTTTTTTGAGATAGAATCTCGCTCTGTCACCCAGGCTGGAGTGCAGTGGCACCATCTCTGCTCACTGCAACCTCCACCTCCTGGGTTCAACGATTCAACGATTCTCCTGCCTTAGCCTCCCAGGTTGCTGGGATTACAGGTGTGTGCCACCATGCCCAGCTCATTTTTGTATTTTTAGTAGAGATAGGGTTTCACCATGATGTTGGCCAGGCTGGTCTCAAACTCCTGACCTTGTGATCTGCCCGCCTTTGCCTCCCAAAGTGCTGAGATTACAGGTGTGAGCCACTGCTCCCGGCCTCTTTTTTTTTTTTTTTTATTCCAGAGACAGAGTCTTACTCTGTCACCCAGGCTGGAGTACAGTGGCATGATCATAGCTTACTGTAACCTCAAACTCCTGGCCTCAAGCAATCCTCCCACCTCAGGCTCCTGAGTAGCTGGGACTACAGGCATGTGCCAGCACACCCAGCTAATTTTGTTATTTTTTGTAGAGATGAAGTCTTGCTATGTTGCTCAGGCTGGTCTTGAACTCCTGGCCTCAAGCAGTCCTCTCACCTCAGCCACCCAAAAGTGGCAATAATCTTACCTTTCTTAATGTTAATTTTTGCAAACCTCTACTTCAGCTGCATGCTTTACCAACTTTAAATGTGAATTCTTTGAATTCCCAGGTTATTACAGATGAGGCAATCAACGAACATATCCTATAAACCACCTTATTTCTCCCAACCCCAGTTTTGGTTAGAATGTCATTTCTTTTTTTTTTTTTGAGACGGAGTCTCGCTCTGTCACCCAGGCTGGAGTGCTGTGGCCAGATCTCAGCTCACTGCAAGCTCCGCCTCCCAGGTTCACGCCATTCTCCTGCCTCAGCTTCCCAGGTAGCTGGGACTACAGGCACCGCCACCTCGCCCGACTAGTTTTTTGTACTTTTTTAGTAGAGATGGGGTTTCACCGTGTTAGCCAGGATGGTCTCGATCTCCTGACCTCATGATCCGCCCGTCTCGGCCTCCCAAAGTGCTGGGATTACAGGCTTGAGCCACCGCGCCCGGCCTAGAATGTCATTTCTACACTACCATATAACATTTACAAGCTCTTGTAATCACCCTAATTACCATGGTAGTTTTAGTCTTCATTCTAAAGTTAAATTCGTTAGGTGTTCACCCCCCTAACAGTCCATGAATTTGTGTATGTTCAAAGCTATTTGCCTATAGGTTTATACTTGAAGGACAGTTTTCTTGAATATAGAGAAATCTTTTTTTTTTTTTTTTCCTGAGATAGAGTTCCCCAGGCTGGAGTGCAGTGGTGTGATCTCAGCTTACTACAGCCTCCGCCTCCTGGGTTCAAGCAATTCTCCTGCCTCAGCCTCTCGAGTTGCTGGGATTACAGGCACGTGCCACCACACCCAGCCTGAATATAGAGAAATCTGAAACTAGCTGATTTTCTTTCCCCTTGTAAGTGATTTGATCCTTTTGCTGTTGTCCACCGGTCTCACTGTTGGCCACCCCGGGTTAGTTTTTTTGGCCCATGGTATAGCTTTCAGAGGTTCTTATATCCTTATAGGTTATATCTTTATATCTTTAAATATTAGTCCTTTTTTTTTTTTTGAGATGGAGTCTCGCTTTGTCACCCAGGCTGTAGTGCAGTGGTGCGATCTCAGCTCACTGCAACCTCCGCCTCCCGGGTTCAAGTGATTCTCCTGCCTCAGCCTCCTGGGTAGCTGGGACTACAAGCATCTGCCACCACACCCAGCCATTTTTTGAATTTTTTTTTGTAGAGACAGGGTTTCACCATATTGGCCAGGCTGGTCGCAAACTCCTGACCTCGTGATCTGCCCGCCTCGGCCTCCCAAAGTCCTGGGATTACAGGCGTGAGCCACCACGCCTGGCCTTTAAGTATTAGTTCTATTGAGTTTTCTTTTTTGAGAACTCCAGTTGTTTACTGATTCTCCTTTTGCCTAACTTCTCTATCTTTTTGTTTAAGATAGGGTCTCACTGTGTCACCTAGGCTGGAGTCCAGTGGTGCAAACATGGCTCACTGCAGCCTCTGCCTCCTGGCCTCAAGCAATAGTCCTGCCTTGGCCTCTTAAGTAGCTGGGTCTACAAGTGTGTGCACCCACACCTGGCTAACTTGTATTTTTTGTAGAGATGGGGTTTTGCCATGTTTCCCAAGCTGTCCCAAACTGCTGGGCTCCAGCGATCCACCTGTCTTGGCCTCCGAAAGTGCTGGGATTACAGACCTGAGCCAACACGTCCGGCCCTCTATCATTCTTTTTCATCCTTTTAACCTATTCCTTTGTTTCCATTTCCTGTCATTGCTTTCTCATTTTGGTCCTTTTTCCCATTCTCTGCTTTTCAAGATGCCTATTCCCATTGTGCTCCTTTTCCTGTTGTCTTCATTTCTCTGGGTGATTTTCCCTCCTTTCCTGAGTTCTTCTAGTGTACATTTCATGTCTTTCTGTGATCTCACCATCCCTTCTTCAAGCTCTACTCTGTGATATTCCTTTATAAAGGCAGTTGCCTCATTTAATTATTTTTATGGATGGAAATGATCACTTTTCTCAGTAATAGTAATTCCTCGGGCCAGGCGCAGTGGCTCAAGCCTGTAATCCTAACACTTTGGGAGGCCGAGTCAGTTGGATCACTTGAGGTCAGGAGTTTGAGACCAGCCTGGCCAACATGGCAAAATTCCATCTCGATTAAAAATACAAAAACAATGAGCCAGGGGCAGGGGGTGGGGGGGTGGTGTGCACCTGTAATTCCAGCTACTCAGGAGGCTGAGGCAGGAGAATCACTTGAACCCAGGAGGCAGAGGTTGCAGTGAGCTGAGATTGTGCCACTGCACTCCAGCCTGGGCGACAGAGTGAGACTTCATCTTAAATAAATAAATAAATAAATAAATAAATAAATAAATAAATAAATAAATA
>NC_045439.1:95256559-95284583 GCF_002776525.5 Piliocolobus tephrosceles | reverse complement strand
ATAAATAAATAAATAAATAAATAAATAAATAAATAAATAAATAAATACTGTGGATTAATGTGTGTAGGTCAAAGGCTCTTTCCTTCTCTGCTTTCCAGAAACAGCTTCCTGCATACATGGCTGCCCTGTGTGATTCCGGTTGCAGCCTCACCTCCTTTGCCTCTCTGAACCAAAGAAGCCAGCCCTACTTACCCCAGTTCCCAAAAGCAGGAAGTGATTTTCTGCCTGAGCTTTCTGAAATCTGCTCCCTCTCACCCCAGGGCTTTCCATGCTTATTCATTGCACTTCCTTCCTCATTGCTTCTACCAGTCTGCTGTTTTGGGAAGCCCTGACATGTATTTTGGTGTCTGCAAATTTTATCTTCTGATCTCACTGAAAATAAAATTGGAGTTTTACTTGTTTTCCTTGTTGCTTCCGAGATCATTTGAGAGCTCACCAGTTCTGATTTTAAAACAGCAAAAACAGCCTTATTAGCTAATGTTACCTATTCAATTACTAAAATCACCCAAAAAAAATGTTTCTGGGCATGTTAGTTTGCTAAAAATAAATCAGGGCCTTGGCCTGCAGGTTCTAGAGGAGAGATGATAGCAGGGCTCCATGCTCAAAACTTGCCAAAAAACTGTCTTCCGGCCAGACATGGTGGCTCACACCTGTAATCCTAGCACTCTGGGAGGCCGAGGCGGGTGAATCACCTGAGGTTGGGAGTTCAAGACCTGCCTGACCAACATGGAGAAACCCTGTCTCTACTAAAAATACAAAATTAGCCAGGCGTGATGGCACATGCCTGTAATCCCAGCTACTTGGGAGGCTGAAGCAGGAGAATCGCTTGAACGAGGGAAGCAGAAGTTGCAGTGAGCCAAGATCGCACCCCTGCACTCCAGCCTGGGCAACAAGAGCAAAACTCTGTCTCAAAAAAAAAAAACCAAAAAACAAAAAACAAAACTGTCTTCCATGACCACGCGCAGTGGCTCACACCTGTAATCCCAGCACTTTGGGAGGCCCAGGCGGGCGGATCACTTGAGGTCAGGAGTTTGAGACCAGCCTAGCCAACATGGTGAAACCCCATCTCTACTGAAAATACAAAAATTAGCCAGGAACAATGTGTTGGCATGCGCCTGGAGTCCCAGCTACACTACTCAGGAGGCTGAGGCAGGAGAATTGCTTGAACCTAGGAGGCGGAGCTTGCACTGAGCCAGGATTGCACCACTGCACTCCAGCCTGGGTGACCAAGTGAGACTCCATCTCAGAAAAAAAAAAAAAAAACTGTCTTGCAGGAAGTTGAGGAAGCACAGAATTCCTGTTCCTGCCAAGTCAGAGTATACCTTGTGCCCTTTGTGCCTGTATCTGCCTTTGTGCCTGTATCTGTCCTCTAGTGATATGAGGGGTGCGGCTGGAGGGCAATTCTGTGAACCCACAGATTAGCAGCAGCATGTGTGTCAGTGTAAGCTTGGAGTGTTTTCAATTTTAAATGTGATCTTAAGGCCAGGCGTGGTGGCTCATGCCTGTCATCCCAGCACTTTGGGAGGCCAAAGCAGGAGGATCACTTAAGCCCAGCAGTCTTGAGACTATCCTGGGCAACATAGCAAAACCCCATCTCCACAAAAATACAAAAAAATTAGCTGGGTGTGGTGGCATACACCTGTGTAATCCCAGCTACCTGCGAGGCTAAGGTGGGAGGGTCACCTGAGCCCAGGAAGTCAAAGCTACAGTGAGCTGCGATCTCGCCAGTCTATTACCGCCTCAGTGACAGACTGAGACCTTGTCTCAAAAAAATAAAAAATAAAAATAAATGTGATCTTAAATTGACTGAAGGCAAGAGTAGAGTCCAGGTCCTGCCTGAGAGGGGCATGTCCAGTTTTATCATGTTTGTATGTGAGGGTTTACATTAACTTACAGAAAATTAATTGAGCATCTAACCTTAAATAAAGTTTATTAGCTTTAATAATAGAAATGTCACTAAGAGTTTGAGTGCAATGGCTCACGCCTGTAATCCCAGCCCTTTAGGAGGCCCAGGCGGGCAGATCACCTGAGGTCATGAGTTCAAGACCAGCCTGGCCAACATAGTGAAACCCCATCTCTACTAAAAATACAAAATTAGCCAGGCATGGTTGCAGGCGCCTATAGTCCCAGCTACTCTGGAGGCTGAGGCAGGAGAATCACTTGAACCCAGGAGGCTGAGGTTGCAGTGAGCCGAGATCTCGCCGTTGCAGTCCAGGCTGGGTGACGAAGTGAGACTCTGTCTCAAAAAACAGAAAAAAAGTGCAGCTTTTTTTAGGATTGAAGTCGAGGGAAATTTCCTCCTCAGGCTCATCAAGAGGACATTGTATGGTATAAACAATGTCATCAACAACTTCCTGGCAGGATTAATGTTCTCGACAGCCATTAATTTCTTTTTTTTTTTTTTTTGAGATGGAGTCTTGGCTCTGTTGCCCAGGCTGGAGTGCAGTGGCATGATCTCGGCTCACCAAAACATCCGCCCCCCCAGGTTCTAGCAATTCTCCTGCCTCAGCCTCCCAAGTAGCTGGGATTATAGGTGCCCGCCACCATGCCCAGCTAATTTTTTTGTATTTTTAGTAGAGATAGGGTTTCACCATGTTGGTCAGGCTGGTCTCAGACTCCTGACCTCAGATAATCCACCCGCCTTGGCCTCCCAAAGTGCTGGGATCACAGGCGTGAGCCACCATGCCTGGCGACAGCCATTAATTTCTAATGACAGTTCTTAGAGTGTCAGCCAGGGCTATGGTTCTGCCGGGGGTCAGAACAGTGTGATCCAGGCTCAGCTCTCTACTCTGGCCTCATCCTCGGGTAGATTTTGCAGTCCCTCATCTAAGGAAGGGGCTGTGTTCTAGTAGTCCTCCCTATTGATTTCTTTTACTCAAATATTTGGGCAGTGGAAGGTTTAACAAGTTCCCAGAAAATATTTTGTATTACCAATTAAAGATCTGTTCATAAGCTCCCACTGCAGACAAATTTGAGGGCTCTTTTAACAATCCAGTTAACTTGCTTCTAGTCATTGGTATACACACCTACGGTCCTGATTGCAGGGGCTCTGTCATCTTTCCTGTGTCTTAAATACAAAGTAATGAGGTCATAAACACCAGGTACATGTTATACAAGAAATTATTATGTAAGCTCCTTTTGAAAGGAGACCGAGCTTTAGGGAAATGTCTGTGGTACCAATAAAAAACTCATTGATTCACTCATTACATTGAATCAAGCACCAGGCATTATGGTGAGTATCGGGGTAATTGGGTAGGTACCCTGTTGATGTCCTTTAAAATTCCTACCTAATCTCATTTTCAGATGAAGACATGGGACATGGAACCCAAATCTTTAAGGCTTTGAAATTCTGGGTGATTGCCACAAAGATTATGAGGCCTGACAACCAGTCAGAATGAAATAAGCCTGTTTTTTTTTTCCCTTCAACTTTTAAGTTCAGGGGTACGTGTGCAGGATGTGCAGGTTTGCTACAAAGGTAAATGCGTGCCATGGTGGTTTGCTGCACAGATCATCCCACCACCTAGGTATTAAGCCCAGCATCCATTAGCTATTCTTCCTGATACTCTCCCTCCCCCTCCCCCACAGGCCCCAGTGTGTGTTATTCCCCTCCATGTGCTCATGTGTTCTCTTCATTCAGCTCCTACTTATAAGAGAGAACATGCAGTGTTTGGTTTTCTGTTCCTGTGTTAGTTTGCTGAGGATAATGGCTTCCAATCCATTCATGTCCCTGCAAAAGACATAATCTCATTCCTTTTTATGGCTGCATAGTATTCCATAGTGTATATGTACTACATTTTCTTCATCCAGTGTATCATTGATGGGCATTTGGGTTGATTCTATGTCTTTGCTATTGTGAATAGTGCAGCATTGAACATATGTGTGCATGTGTCTTTATAACAGAATAATTTATATTCCTTTGGGTATATTAAACCTGATTATTAAAGGCTTTGAGGATTTCCTAGCCTCTTTGTGTTCACTGGAAGTTTAATTTTTATAAATTTCCCCCTTAGTTTCCTTTTGTCATCATGACAGGGAGTTGAGTAGACATTGTATGTTTTTCTTCATTGTTTCAGATTTTGAGATACAGAGTGAAAATTGGGAGAACTGTAATCAAGACATGTTTGAGAATGAATCACGTGAGATATTCTCTGAAATGCCTGAAGGTGAAAGTGCTCAGCACTCCGATGGGGAAAGTGACTTTGAGAGAGATGCTGGTGTCCAGAGGCCCCAGGGACACACCCCAGGCGAGGACCACGGGGAGGTGCTCTCTCAGGACAGGGAAGTTGGCCAGCTCATAGGCCTGCAGGGCACCTACTTGGGGGAGAAGCCCTACGAATGTCCCCAGTGTGGGAAGACCTTCAGCCGGAAATCCCACCTCATCACACACGAGAGGACCCACACAGGAGAGAAATACTACAAATGTGATGAATGTGGAAAAAGCTTTAGTGATGGTTCAAACTTTAGTAGACACCAAACCACTCACACTGGGGAGAAGCCCTACAAATGCAGAGACTGTGGGAAGAGCTTTAGCCGGAGTGCCAACCTCATAACCCACCAGAGGATCCACACGGGGGAGAAGCCCTTCCAGTGTGCCGAGTGTGGCAAGAGCTTCAGCAGGAGTCCCAACCTCATCGCACATCAGCGCACCCACACGGGAGAGAAACCCTACTCGTGCCCTGAGTGTGGAAAGAGCTTTGGCAACCGATCCAGCCTTAACACGCATCAGGGGATCCACACTGGAGAAAGGCCCTACGAATGTAAAGAATGCGGCGAAAGCTTTAGTTACAACTCCAACCTAATCAGACACCAGAGAATCCACACAGGAGAGAAACCCTATAAATGTACTGACTGTGGGCAGAGGTTCACCCAGAGCTCAGCCCTCATCACCCACCGGAGAACCCACACAGGAGAGAAACCCTACCAGTGCAGTGAGTGTGGGAAAAGCTTCAGCCGCAGCTCCAACCTGGCCACGCACCGGAGAACCCACATGGCGGAGAAGCCCTATAAGTGTGGGGTGTGCGAGAAGAGCTTCAGCCAGAGCTCCAGTCTGATCTCACACCAGCGTATGCACACAGGGGAGAAACCCTACGAGTGCCTGACATGTGGGGAGAGCTTCAGCTGGAGCTCCAACCTCCTCAAGCACCAGAGGATCCACACGGGAGAGAAGCCCTACAAATGCAGCGAGTGTGGGAAATGCTTCAGCCAGCGCTGCCAGCTCGTAGTGCACCAACGGATCCACACAGGCGAGAAGCCCTACAAATGCCTCATGTGCGGCAAGAGCTTCAGCCGGGGCTCCGTTCTGGTCATGCACCAGAAAGCCCATTTGGGAGATAAGCCCTACAGGTGCCCTGAGTGTGGGAAAGGCTTTAGTTGGAACTCGGTCCTCATTATACATCAACGAATCCACACTGGGGAGAAGCCCTACAAGTGCCCCTCCTGTGGCAAAGGCTTCAGCAACAGCTCTAACTTTATCACACATCAGAAAACTCACATGAAAAAGAAACTTTATCGAAGTGGCAAAGCGCGAAAGTGAGGGACTGGCCTGGAGTGGGAGTTGCCGCACTGCCCCAGCAGTGATTCCCTTTCAAAGAGCCGTGCTTCCTAAACATTCTATGGGGTTTTGCCAGAATCTTCCCCTTGCTCATCCTCATTTCCAGGACACTGTCATTTTAGTGGTCTGAGTCAAGTCCCATATACATTCAAGAACAGGGCAAAGGAGTGGAAGGTCTGGAAAGTTGGGTCTTTTTCCCTTACATTGGGTGACTTGATTGGCCCCCTCTCTCGTGATTCCTCTGTGCCTCAGTTTCCTCTTTGGTAAAATGGGGTGGAAATGTTTCTCCATGTGGAATGGAAGACAGCATGGCCCACAACGTGGGCCAAGTCCTTAGAGAAATACTGGAAATCTTTGGTGTGGTTCTGGTTGTTTCGTTGTTTTGCTGCCACATTGTTGGGCTAAGGTGCCTTCACCTCAAGCTATTAGTGTTCCAGAGCTCCCTGCCCATGCTAGAATCTGCTCTTCTGGCTTTGGTGCCTTGGGCTTTGATTTCAGGTCAAGATAGATGGGCTTCTCCAGTTCTGAGTCACCCACATGAAGATAAAGCCCCTTTCTGTTTCCAGAAAGTGTCAGGAGCACAGAAACTTGAGGAAGTACAGCCTGGAGCCAGTGTCCCAGTGTCCTTTCCATTGGTAAGAGTTGGACAGGGCCTGCAGGAAAGGGGTAAACTGAGGACATTTCAGTGCTTGCTTTTGTCTCTGCCTACTGTCCTGTGGTAGGTAGGTCAGCTACCATGGGAACACATTTGTTCTCGTGGGGTTTCATCCTGGCGAGTAGTGAAGTCTGAGAGTCCCAGCTGCCATCCATGGTGGATGGTAACTTCTGTCTCATCAAGAGTAAAACAGTCCTGCACGCAGCAGGGTGGGTTTGTGCCTTTGGCCCAACAGATACATAGCCCCATAATTTCTGAATTATTCTAGGCACTTGTGTCCCTCTTCTTTTATTTTTTATTTGATATATGCAGACCTAGAATCCTGTCAGGTAGCTTTTGTATACTAATAACATTATTTTTAAAGAAGTGCTAACTTTGAGGACATATCTGTTCCCTGGAGATATTTGGGCTCGAATCAGGAGTTTGTCCTACAGGTGTTCCCCTTGATCTTGGGATGCTACCAGGGCTTTGTTCTCGGGATCCTCGCACCTGGAGAGAGTGAAGATGGGCATGATGGCAGGTGAAGGGGGTTGCTGTAAAGTAAGAGGAGGTAAGGCGTTTCCAGGAAATGAGAAACTGCCTCCTCCTACACATGGGGCCTGTGCTCAGAATGGGCTTAGTTCTTATAGGATGGATGCTCAGTATTCCCTAATAAAGTAGAGTTCCATTCTTTTCCTGAGTCTGTCTTTTACTATGTTAAAAACCTGAACTAGGCTGGGCACGGTGGCTCACACCTGTAATCCCAACACTTTGGGAGGCCGAGGCGAGTGGATCACAAGGTCAGGAGATCAAGACCATCCTGGCTAACACGGTGAAAGCCCGTCTCTACTAAAAATACAAAAAATTAGCTGGGTGTGGTGGCGGGCGCCTGTAGTCCCAGCTACTTGGCTGAGGTAGGAGAATGGCATGAACCCGGGAGGCGGAGCTTGCAGTGAGCCGAGATCACACCACTACACTCCAGGCTGGGCGACAGAGCGCGACTCTGTCTCAAAAACAAAAACTAGAACAAAGACAAACCTGAACTGTTAGCAAACTCACCCCTCACTTCCCCACCCCACTTGCCTCCTGCCCCAGGCTGAGAGTGCCCCAGGCCTACATGGAGTAAAAGTCCGTTGCTTGGAAGAGTATACCTTTGGGTGAACCTAGACCTGCATGTGCTTGACCAGGGCACACACCTTCCCACTACCTTTTGCAAACCCTGCTTGGAATCTGTCCTCCAAGACTTGGAGCCGTGGCTTTGCTGAGGATCCAGATGACATCCTGAGGAGGCCATTGGCAGTCATCTCTGTCCAAAATCCACTTAGACATGAGGAGGAAATTCTAGGCAGTGATGTTTGTTAAACAAAACCAAAAGAAAAGAAAAAAAAAATCAAGTAGGCTGTGAAATTCCCATCATTAGTACCGTTCCTTCACTAACTTGGCCAGCAGTCATTGAGGATTTAGGTACCATCGCTGTACTAGGTGCTAGGGAGAGGTTGTGAAGTCCCATCATTTGTCCAATAGAAGGAAGATTCTCATCTAGGAAAATACAGGAGCCGCCCAGCAGTAAGGGAGAACAGATGGGATGGTTTCCCACCTGACATTAAGTTCTGGAGTTTGATTAGTAAAAGGAACTTGGGTTGTAGAAGATATTGGATCTTTTTTTAAGTCTCAAGAGTTTATATTAAGCTTTTTGAAACTTTTTTTTTTTAACTCCTCCTTACCTAGTAGAAACACAAAATATTCTAGGAAAAAAAAAAAAAAAGGAAACCAGATTAGCTGAAATTGCAGAATTAAGCTGGAACCAGGTCATTGATGGGAAAATGATAAATTAACAGTTCACAAAAGGTTGAGAGTTGTCTGAGGTTGTTGCTTTGCAAATTAAAAGTAAATAAAGATTGTGAGCCCATTACTGCAGGTCCTGCCACGTCTCCATGGGTCCACAGAGGCAAAGGGGGCAGGATACAGTAGCCTTTGTGTAGCTGTGTGTTGGGTGGAAGGATGTCTTCGCCCCTAAAACATTTCAAGAAGTCCAATCGTTTTGGGAGCTCTACCTCTGTCACATCTTTGCTTGCAACTCAATTACACCTATGTCTCTGTAACAGGATATTTCTCCTTAAGGGTACATGTCTTTAGAGATCCAGCTTTTGTCATTGGTCTGTTTCTAAAATCATGGTAGCGGCCTTGGGACTATTAAAAATTGACAGTAAAGCCAGGTGCCATGGTGTGCACCTAAAATCTCAGCTACTCGGAAGGCTAAGCCAGAAGGATCATTTGAGTCTGGGAGTTAGGGAGACAAGCCTCAAAAATCTACAATAAGACTGGGTGCAGTGGCTTGCACCTGTAATCCCAACACTTTGGGAGGCTGAGGCAGGTGGATCACTTGAAGTCAGGAGCTCGAGACCAGCCCGGCCAACATGGCAAAACCCCATCTCTACTAAAAATACAAAAATTAGACATGGTGGTGGGCGCCTGTAGTCCCAGCTACTCGGGAGGCTAAGGCAGGAGAATCGCTTGAACCCAGGTGGTGGAGGTTGTAGTGTGCCAAGATCATGCCCCACTGCACTCCAGCCTGGGTGACAGAGCAAGACTCCATCTCAAAAAAAAAAAAAAAAAAGTCCACAATAAATGGTAAAAAGAGCTGGGCACAGTGGCTCACACTTGCAATCCCAACACTTTGGGAGGCCGAGGTGGGTGGATTGCCTGAGCTCAGGAGTTCGAGACCTCCCTGGGCAACATGGCAAAACCGTGTCTCTACAAAACATACAAAAAGTAGCTGGGCATAGTGGCGGGCGCCTGTAGTTCCAGCTACTTGGGAGGCTGAGGCAGGAGAATTGCTTGAACCCGGGAGGCAGAGGTTGCAGTGAGCCGAGGTCGCCCCACTGCACTCCAACCTGGGTGACAGAGCAAGACTCTGTCTTCAAAAGGAAAAAGAAAAAAAACAAAACAAAACAAAAAAGCAAAAGATAGCCAAAAACACAATCGCTTCACCCTCAGTGTGGCCCTCAGAGTCCACCTCAGCAAGTCTTTTACCTGACTTTGGTCACTTCCTTTTCCCAGTCCCCACAATGGCTGTGTACCCTTCGGCCATTCTCAGAATGTCAGCTCCCAGGCTCAGCTCACATCTGAGAACCTTCAACCCATCAGGTGTGAACTCCCTCTGTTTCCCACCTCCAGGCTAACAAACCTCTGCGCTCCCTCAGTCCTCACCCCCACCCTCAGCCTGGAGCTGTGCTTTCAGCTTCATAGTAACCTCCACCCGGAGCTTCCCCTCCAGTACTCCAGGATCAGGACCTTGCCCCATCAGCTTTTTCCTGTCTTGATTTCAAGTCTCTCTCTTGGCTTCTTCCTGCCACCTATTCACCCACTGAAGTTGTTCCTGGAATCTCAAACTCAGCATGTCCCCTGACTGCCTCTTCTTGCCTTTCCTCTTTGTGAGTAGCACTGCCACCCATCCTGCCTCACCCAATCCCCAAACCTGGGATCATCCAAGACGCCTTCCTTCCTCAGAGCCATTCATTCGGGAACCACAGTGTGCACATTCTGCCACCCTACTCACCATTCCCAGCCTCAAAGCCCCTGGCAGAGTTCAGACCTTTGCCTGGCAGCTGCCACAGCCCTTCCTGGTTGCTTCCTGGCAATTTTACTTCCATTTCCTCCCTCAGCCTCTCGAGTAGCTGGGATTACAGGCATGCGCCACCACTACTTCCTTCCTGGTTGCTTCCCAGCAATTCTACTTCTATTTCCCCTATGGCTGTGGGATATTTTATCAAGAGGATGAAAAAGGAAAAAGGACAAAAGTGAAATTTTGTCCAAAGATCTGAAATTGCTTAACAGGGCCAGGGAGCAGGGAGGCTAGAACGGCCCTCCATTTGACAATCTCCAAGGCCGTCTGTGAGAGACTATGGATACAGCAAGCCCAGGACATGGGGTCACTGCTGAACTTTCTGGTTATGAGACAGGACCCCCTTCAGGGATAAAGGGCCAGGAAAGACGATGACAAGTCACATGCAAGGAATGACCAATTACAGTTGTGGACGGTCCTGATACTAGCTAGAGAGAAGACTAAACATTGTAGCTAATATACTTTCTTTTTTTTCTTTTGAGACGGAGTCTTTGCTCTGTCGCCCAGGCTGGAGTGTAGTGGCACCATCTCAGGTCACTGCAAACTCCGCCTCTCGGGTTCAAGCGATCCTCCTGGCTTTCAGCTTCATAGTAACCTCCACCTCCCTGTGCCTGCCTCTCCATGTTGCAGCCAGAGTGAGCATTCTTTCACAGCAGAACTGAGCCGGCCACCACCTAGCTTAAGCCCTGAGGGACTCCCCATCAGCTACAGAAAGGTCACACTCCTCAACAGCAGATGAGGCCTTCCCATGGGGAACCTCTGTGGAACCTCATCACATTCATTCCTTACCCTGCCCTGGTCATCACACCTCTGTGCCCTTGACCATCCTCATCCCGAGGCAGCTCCCCATCACTATGTGCAGCTGAGCCTTGCTTCAGTGCCCCTGCTCACCCTGCTCCCTTTTCTGGAATGCCAGGCCTCCATGTTTGCCAGGGCCCAACTGCCCATTTTTGAAGATGCAGCTTGGGCACCACCTCCTCCAGGAGGCCTCCTCCCTGCACTTCTCTGGCAGACCTGACCCTGCCTGTGGGCCCCTGCACTCTCCAGCTCAGTGCCATGACTCTCGTTACATTGATCTGTTACATGTCCTCCCTACTTCATCCTGCCCCCTCCCTCCCTTCCATTTTTTGTGTTCATACCCATCCTGAGGTTCCCAGCTCCGGGAACCTCCAGCTCTAGTACCCAGCTCAGTGCTTTGTGATGGGAACTGAGGAAATATTTGCCAATTGGTTCTCTTCATAGAAATAATAGAAATGCAAGAAGCAGGCTGGGCATAGTGGCTCAAGCCTGTAATCCCAGCACTTTGGGAGGCCGAAGTGGGCAGATCACCTGATGTTGGGAGTTTAAGACCAGCCTGGCTAACATGGCGAAACCCCGTCTCTACTAAAAACACAAAATTAGCCAGGCATGGTGGTGCATGCCTGTAATCCCAGCTACTCGAGAGGCTGAGGCAGGAGAATTGCTTGAACCCAGGAGGCAGAGACTGCAGTGAGCCAGGATCACACCGCCATTGCACTCCAGCCTGGGCGACAAGAGCAAAACACCATCTAAAAAAAAAGAAAAAGAAAAAGAAAAGAAATACAAGAGACAGATGGAGCCCGTGATTCTGGCCTGGATAGTGGATTAGGTTTCCTACACTTTCCTTTGGTCAGATGATAAATGTTAGTTTTTATTTCAGGGCCCTCTCAGTATTTACCTATGTAAGATATGCACACAGACGAAGACATTTGTAAAAACCAACCCACCAATATTCTAATGAAACAACTTATAGTTTTGAACTGTCGCAGATAATCAAAAGCCCATGGAAAACCGTGCATATTGCAGCCAAATCTGTAGTACACAATTTTTTTTTTTTTTAATAGAGACAGGATCTCACTATGTTGCCCAGGCTGGTCTTGAACTCCTGGGCTCAGGCAATCCACCACTTGCCTCAGTCTCCCAAAGTGCTGAGATTACAGGTGTGAGCTGCTACACCCAGTCTTTTTTTTTTTTTTTTTTTAATAGAGACAGGGTCTCTCGCTATGTTGCCCAGGCTGGTTTCAAACTTCTGGACTCAAGCGATCCTCCCACCTTGGCCTCCCAAAGTGCTGGGATAACAGGCATGAGCAACCACTCTCAGCTCACAATCTTTTTTTTTTCTGTTTGGACAAGCAGTGAACCCTCAGAGACTTTATCTTACTCTTGTCCTTTAATACAGTGAATCCATATAACTATATCCAGAGACAGTTCCCTTTGTTTTAAATTGTTATTGGGCCGGGCACGGTGGCTCACGCCTGTAATCCCAGCACTTTAGGAGGCCAAGGTGGGCGGATCATTTGAGGTTGGGAGTTTGAGAGCAGCCAGGCCAACATAGTGAAACCCCATCTCTACTAAAAATACAAAAATTAGCTGGGCACAGTGGCGGGCACCTGTAGTCCCAGATACTCAGGAGGCTGAGGCAAGAGAATCACTTGAATCTGAGAGGTGAAGGTTGCAGTGAGCCGAGATCACGCCACTGCACTCCAGCCTGGGTGACAGAGCAAGACTTGGTCTCAAAAATAAATACATTGTTATTAATATATAGCAGACAAGTGCACACAAATGTATAGCTCATTGAATTTTTACAAACTGCACACACTTGTGTAACCAGCACCCAGATCAAGAAACAACTTACCAGGGCCAGGCACTCACACTTATAATCCTAACTCTGGGAGGCCAAGGTGTGTGGATCACTTGAGGTCAGAAGTTCAAGACCAGCCTGGCCGATATGGTGAAACCCCACTTCTACTAAAAATTAAAAAATTAGCCGGGTGTGGTGGTGCACGCTTGTTGTCCAGCTACTCAGGAGGCTGAGGCAGGACAATCGCTTGAACCCAGGAGGTGGAGCTTGCAGTGAGCTGAGATGGCGCCACTGCACTCCAGCCTGGGCAACAGAACAAGACTCTATCTCAAAAAAAAACAAAAAAACAAAAAAAAAAACAACCTTACCAGGACCCCAGAAGTCCCTCTTTGTATTCCCCTTCCAGGCAGTACCTTTTCTCCCACTTAACCTTGTCCTGAAGTGTGTGACATAGTAGACAGAGTATTGAGCACTGGACAGATCTAGTTCTAGACAAACTTCTGCCACTAACTACACACCTTCATTTTTATTAGAGATTTTATAATTTGTGGCAAGTTATAATGAGATGACTTTTTTTATTCATGCAATTTTGCTTCCCTTGGGTTGCATTATATACTTTACAATAAACCAGAAGAGCTTATAATGACAAAGTGAACAGAGCAGTTACCATGCGCCAGGCACTGTGCTAAGGTCTATACCTGATACCTCATTTAATCCTGACAGCCCTAGGAGGGAGGTAAGTATCCTCACTCTACAGGTGAGAAAGTGGAGACTCAGAGGACAGGTTTGGTCAGTTACCTGCCCCACACCTATTGCTTAACCATGACTCCTGAAGTCCACTGTTAAAGCCATGAAAAACACCTAATAGGAACAAATGGATAAAAGAACAAAACGTTAAGATAACAATGATATATTAGTGGCCAGGCATCGTGGGCTCACTCCTGTAATCTCAGAACTTTGGGAGGCCAAAGTGGGCGGATCACTTGAGGTGAGGAATTCGAGAGCAGCCTGCCCAACATGGGGAAACCCCATCTCCACTAAAAATACAAAAAACTAGCTGAGCATGGTGGCGTGCACCTGTTACTCCCAGCTACTCAGGAGGCTGAGGCAGGAGGATCGCTTGAACTTGGGAGGCAGAGGTTGTAGTGACCTGAGATGGTGTCACTGCACTCCAGCCTAGGCAAAAGAGCAAAGACTTCATCTCAGAAAAAAAAAAAAAAGATATATTAGCTACAATGTTTAGTCTTCTCTCTAGTATCAGGACAATCCACAACTGTAATTGGTCATTCCTTGTGTGTGACTTGTCATCGTCTTTCCTGGCCCTTTATCCCTGAAGGGGGTCCTGTCTCATAACCAGAAAGTTCAGCAGTGACCCCATGTCCTGGGCTTGCTGTATCCATAGTCTCTCACAGACGGCCTTGGAGATTGTCAAATGGAGGGCCGTTCTAGCCTCCCTGCTCCCTGGCCCTGTTAAGCTATTTCAGATCTTTGGACAAAATACTCACTTTTGTACTTTTACTTTTTTCGCCCTCTTGATAAAATATCCCACAGACATAGGGGAAATAGAAGTAGAATTGTGTGGGTGATGATGAGATTTTTGAAAGCAGAAGGTTTTAGAGCCTGGTGGAGAGGAAGGGCCTGTGGTTAATTCCCTTTGAATTTCCACCTCTTTGTTGGTGCCATTGAGCTCATGCTTCTGGTTTCTGAGCAAGTGGCTCCATGGTCCATTTGCTTCTTGACCCCCTCCTGCTCACTCTTCCTGGTGACGTAACTCTGAGACTTTTCCATTCATTCACAGGCCCAGAGGCAGCTGTGGGGGAATTGCTGGGAGGAGGATCTCATGCCAATGAAATCCTCCTATGCCCTGGGTCCCTCATAGCTCACAGGTGATGTAAAACGTGTAAAAGTAGAGCTGCCCTGGTGACTGGAAGGTGGGAACCCAAGGCCCTCTCCTGGGTTGGGCCTTTGCCCCGTATCCCCAGTCCCTGACATAGCTCTGGAATTTCTAGACTGGTCCAGGGGATGGTTTGAAAGGTAGGTGTGGGCCTGGCGTGGTGGCTTATACCTGTAATCCCAGTACTTTGGGAGGCTGAGATGGGCAGATCACGAGTTTGAGACCATCCTGGCCAACATGGTGAAACCCCATCTCTACTAAAAATACAAAAATTAGCTGGGCGTGGTGGTGCATGCCTGTAGTCCCAGCTACTCGGGAGGCTAAGGCAGGAGAATCACTTAAACCTGGGAAATGGAGGTTGCAGTGAGCCAAGATCATGCCACTGCACTCCAGCCTGGTGACAGAGCGAGACTCTGTCTCAAAAAAACCAAAACAAAACAAAACAAAAAAACAGGTAGATGTGGCTGCGCATGGTGGCTCACGCCTGTAATCCTAGCACTTTGGGAGGCTGAGGTGGGTGGATCACCTGAGGTCAGGGGTTTTAGACCACCTTGGCCAACATGGTGAAACCTCATCTCTACTAAAAATACAAAAATTAGCCAGGTGTGGTGGTGCGCGCCTGTAATCCCAGCTACTCGGGAGGCTGAGGCAGGAGAATCACTTGAACCCAGGAGGCAAAGGTTGTGGTGAGCTGAGACTGCACCACTGCACTCCAGCCAAGGTGACAGAATGAGACTCCATCTCAAACAAACAAACAAAAAAGGCAGATGTGTGTGCAGGTCAAGAGTGCTGACCTGAGTTTCCATGTTAGCCTTCTCAGAATTCCTGTTCCTAATCTAAACCAAAAATAAAATTTGAAGCCCCCCAACCGATTGATGGACCCCCTCTCATCGGCTAAGGGCATTCCAAAGTTAATCTGAAAAGCTAGTTCAGGCCATGATGGGAAGAGAGGTCGGACATGCCTCATTATACCCCCCTCCCTGCTGTAATTCAGGCACAGCTGACCAGCATTCACATTAAAACAGATCTTAAGACTGACAAGGTGGATTCTTTGTAGCAATAAGACACCAAATTCCAGGCTGACTCTAGTATAGCATCACATGACAGATAGCAGGCCCTGAAAGAAATTGAAGAATTTTACTCCAAATTAGATTTCCGTGACTGCCAGGCATGGTGGCTCACACCTGTAATCCCAGCACTTTGAGAGGTCGAAGTGGGCAGATCACCTGAGGTCAGGAGTTTGAGACCAGCCTGACCAACATGGGGAAACCTTGTTTCTACTAAAAATACAAAAAAAATTAAAATTAGCCCACGTGGTGGCATGCACCTGTAACCCCAGTTACTAGGGAGGCTGAGGCAGGAGAATTGCTTGAACCTGGGAGGCAGAGGTTACAGTAATCTGAGATTGCACCACTGCACTCCAGACTGGGCGACAGAGCAAGACTCTGTCTCAAAACAAAACAAAACAAAAAATTAGATTTCCTTGACATATTTTTAAATGCCTCTGCAAAGCTGTCCCTTGTGGGGAAAATCTACATTCTGTAGAGAATCCCCATTCCTTTCCAATTATCTTCCCTGATCCAGGAGAGAAATAATTTAAGAGTCTGGCACCTATTTTTGGTCTGATAAGACCTCTGAAGCCTACTACTTGGTCTTCAAAACCCCTTATCTTAATCCAGACATTCCTTTTTAATGATTCCAGGTCCTTTTTTTTTTTTTTTTGATGGAGTCTCGCTTTGTTGCCCAGGCTGGAGTGCAGTGGTGCAATCGCGGCTTACTGCAACCTCTGCCTCTCAGGTTCAAATGATTTTCCTGCCTCGGCCTCCCAGAGTTGCTGGAATTACAGACATGCATCACCATGCCCAGCTATTTTTTTTTTTTTTTTTTTTTTGTATTTTTAGTAGAGACAGGGTTTTACCATATTTGCCAGGCTGGTCTCAAACTCCTGACCTCAGGTGATCCGCCTGCCTCGGCTTCCCAAAGTCCTGGGATTACAGGTGTGAGCCACCACGCCCGGCCTTTTTCTTCTTTTTAATGATTCCAGGTCTTTAAATAACTCAACCAATTGCTAATCAGAAAATCTTTGACTCTATGACCTGAAAGCCCTGGCATCCAGTTGTCCTGCCTTTCCAGACCGAACCAATGTACATCTTACATGTATTGACTGATGTCTTTTTTTCCTTTTTTTTTCTTTTCTTAATAGAGATGGAGTTTCACCATGTTGGCCAGGCTGGTCTCAAATGCCTGAGCTCAAGCAATCCACTTGCCTTCACCTCCCAAAGTGCTAGGATTACAGGCATGAGCCATCATGCCCAGCCACTGATTAATATCTTATTTTGTCTCCCTAAAGTGTTTAAAACCAAGTTGGAGCCCTACCACCTCAGGCACATGCTCTCAAGATCTACTGATGCTGTCTCGGGTCATTGGTCACTCATATTTGGCTCAGAATAAATCTCTTGAAGAGTTTGACTCTTCATTGACAATAATTTGACAATTGAACATGTGGGGCCTCAGAGAGAACCCAGAACCCTGAAGGAGCTGCCTGAACTTGGAGCTAAGGTACCAACAGGGGTCCTTGAAAGCCCTCCCTGCAGATCACTTGAGCCCAGGAGTTCAAGACCAGCCTTGGCAACATGGGAAACCTCATCTCTACAAAAAATACAAAAATTAGCCTGGCATGGTAGTGGGGGCCTATAGTCCCAGCTCTTCGGAGGTTGGGGAAGGAAGATTGCCTGAGTCCAGGGAAGCCAGGGCTGCAGTGAGCGATGATCAGGCCACTGTCCTCTAGCCTGGGCAAGAGAGAGACCCTGTCTCATAAACAAATAAATAAATAAATGCCTCACCGACTTTCAGCTTCTCCTCCTCGTAAGTCCTCCTGAGCCCTGGACCTCTCATTTGGTTGATGGTCCTTGGTTTATTGTGAGCTGTTGCTTTTTTTTTCTCCTAGGAAGATGTTTAGGATCCTAATTGTAGTTCGGAGGTTCATTCTAAATGTTCTTCTCAATTCCCTTTTTCTAAAGACAAGGAGAACGATCCCCTTGCAGGCACCCCATTTGGTATGTAGTTCGGAAGTGCATTCTAAAGGGTCTTCTCCATGGTTTTTTCTCCCAAATTAAGCTCAGTGGGTTTGTCTGCACTGAGACTTTTTGTTGACACTAAGAGAGATAGAAGGAATTTCCATGGCCCAGCTTTGCAACTGATTCTCTGGAAAGCCCTTCCTGTCATCCTGTCCTTCCCTCACCTAACCACAGGCTGCTCCTACTGTGGGGACAAGCACCCACCTTCATTGAATTTGGACTTTTCATCTGTTGAACAGGAAGTGAAACCTACAATGCAGGGTTCCAGGATTCCTTCTCAGAACCAAACCCAATAAAATGTGTAAAGTAGGTCCTTTCCCTGAGGCTGCACCATTCTGGGCTCTCCCAGCCCTTCCTTTTTTTTTTGAAACAGTCTCCTTCCGTCACCCAGGCTGGAGTGCAGTGGCATGATTTCAGCTCACTGCAATCTCTGCCTCCCCGGTTCAAGCGATTCTCCTGCTTCAGCCTCCTGAGTAGCTGGGATTACAGGCGCCCACCACCACACCAGGCTAACTTTTTTGTATTTTTACTAGATTTGGAGTTTCACCATGTTGGCCAGGCTGGTCTTAAACTCCTGACCTCAAGTGACCCGCCCACCTTGGCCTCCCAAAGTGCCCGGATTATAGGCATGAGCCACTGCACCTGGTCCGTCCTTGGTATTTCTATCAAGTCATTTCCTTTGAACACACCTCCATTTAGCACGTAGCATTTAGCGAAGCATTTGTTAATAGCACTGCATTGGAGTTATTTGGGTTGCACATAACTCGGTGGCAGCGTTTTAGAAAATGCACCCACCGCTGGATTGCATTCCTTAAGAGGAAGGAGTGTCTCCTTTTATTTTCTCCCACCACAGCACACTCACGGCCTGGTGCTTTGCCCAAATTGCTCCCCACCTGTTGAATGAGTCAGTGGTATTAATCTTGAATGACCCAGCACCGTGCAAGCAGGAAATGAGGAATTGTGTGTGTGGTAGCTGACGGGGAGGAACAGAGTGGTAAAGCATTACCACAGCTACCAACCATGCCAGAGAAAAGCGCTTTAAGTGGCGGAAAACCTTAACTGGAGTCCCAGCTTCATAGCTGTCTCGATTTATTCATCTGTATAGCAGGGATAAATAGGGACTAACAGGGTTAAACAGCTGCCCTCGGCCCTAAGTGAAAATACTTTATAAACCGGCATGGCAGCTCATGCCTATAATCCCAGCACTTTGGGAGGCCCAGGAGTTCAAAACCAGCCTGGGCAACATAGACCTCGTCTCCATTAAAAACCAAAGAAATGCCGGGCGCGGGGTCTCACGCCTGTAATTCCAGCACTTTGGGAGGCCAAGGCGGGTGGGTCACGAGGTCAGGAGCTCAAGACCAGCCCGGCCAAAACGGTGCGACCCCCGTCTCCACTAAAAACACAAAAGCCGGGAGTGGTGGCGGGCGCCTTACAATCCCAGCTACTCGAGAGGCTGAGGCAGAGAATTGCTTGAACTCGGGAGGCCGAGGTTGCAGTGAGCCGAGATCGCGCCACTGCACTCTAGCCTGGGCGACAGAGCGAGACTCCGTCTCAAAAAATAAAAAATAAATAAAAAATAAAACAAAAAACTTTGTAAAGAGCCCTCTCGCTCATTACCACCAGGGCCGCGCAGGGCGAGAGGTCTCCACTTCCCCTGGAAGGCAGGACCCACACCCTCCCCAGGTGCTCGAGTTGTGGCTGCGGTTCGCGACTCCGCCCCACTTATCCGGCTTGTAGAAAAGTCCCACCTGTCATCAATGATTCGTCTTAAACGAATAGGCGCCTGAGATATTCTCACATTTTATTGGTTAATACTACTGTTTGTCTTCGGGCGGCGGCCTCTGAAAAATGTAGTTCCGGAGAACACGGAGTCTTTCCGCTTCCGGTGCTCAGTGGCTATCGGAATACCAGTGTTTAGGGCGTGGACTCGGGCTTCTAGTGTCCTGTGGGAACGTTGCGTCCCCGCGGAGAACATGTTACAGGGCCGAGTCGTCGTTATTCTCAGGGCCTCGGCGGGCGGGAGTACCTCTCACCTCGGGCCTGGGCCTCGAGCCAGGGTCCGGCCGCCTCCAGCCCTGGCCCCGAGTCCCCGCGATCTGACCCGGAGGCAGGATACGCCCCTCGTGCTGGTGGCGCCCTGTTCCCGCTGGCCGCTGAGCCTGGAGGGACGACGCTGGCCCCGTAGCCGCCGAGGCGCCCCTGTCCGCGGGGCCCGCTTTTGCCCCATAAAGATTGCAGAGAAAGTCGCCCGCGGAGCACAGTAACCTTCCGGTGTAAGTCGCCCAGTCTGCAGTCGAAGGACTGAGTCACTGTTCATTTTCCTGCCTTAAACAGCTACGTGACCTTGAACAAGTCCCTTGAGGTCTCTAAGCCATGATTGCCTCAGCTCTTAAGGGAGTTCAAGCCAGAGGATCTCTTAACTCTCCAACTCTACCATCCCGTGAGTCTATTTTTATTATCCTTTCTCTTAAAGCTTGCGACCTTCATCAGGATAAATGTCCCTGTCTGGGCTAGAATTAGGATGCCAGCGCTGAGAAATCCTGAACGGTTCGCCCAAGGCTGAGGATCCAGTCAGAGGCGAGGGTAGTTGAGCAGTTGGAGTATTTGAATCTCTGACATTTAGAGACGACTCCACCCCGAAGCTGCTCTTCAAGGTGCGACTACCTGTGTTGAGTCTGACTGGTACTAGACATTTACTATGCAACACCCTGTAGTTCTGAAGACCAGTGGCTTGGGAGGGTGGGCAGTTTATTGTCGCATATATAATCTCCGTCAGCCCACCCACATTTGTCAGTGGATAATTGGCGTTTTCTCAGCTTTAAATTAATTGCTATGCAAACACAGCTTCAAGCTCCTCTACTTTTCAACCAGATCACTAGCCCTTGACTCCTCTTATCAAACTTCGGGAACTGCCACCCCACCAGTGACTCCACAGGCACCAGGGCATGCAGCAGGGCGGGGACAGGAAGGCTCTCTTCTTCACCTCAAGCCTGCTGGGCTAACACTTGAGATTTTTACTAGAGTTGACTTTGTAATGTATGTCTCTGACTCTAGAATTTCAAGAGAAGTTCCATTTAGTGACTCCTAAGTGGAAGTTCTGAGGTGGCTTCCCAGTGAGGTGATAGAAGAGGTTTGAGCTTCAGAGTGCAGTTGCAAGGCCCTTCTCTGACCTGAACAATGGCTATAGCTGTGGACCAACAAATCCAGACTCCTTCAGTAGGAGATCTCCAAACAGTTAAACTGGAAGAAGATTCCCACTGGGAGCAGGAAATTTCCCTTCAAGGGAATTACTCTGGACCGGAGACATCCTGCCAGAGCTTTTGGCATTTCCGTTACCAAGAAGCATCAGGACCCCGAGAGGCCCTCCTCCGGCTCCGGAAGCTCTGTTGTCAGTGGCTAAGGCTAGAGAAGTGTACAAAAGAGCAGATCCTGGAGTTGCTGGTCCTAGAACAGTTCCTGACTGTCCTTCCCCAGGAGATCCAGATCCGGGTCCCACAGCAGCATCCAGAGAGTGGAGAGGAGGCAGTGGCCCTGGTGAAAGACTTGCAGAAAGAACCTGGAAGACAGAGGCTGGAGGTGAAATATAAAAACATAGTTCTGAGCAGTTAAAATAGAGGTATGTGAGAGACAGAGCTGCCTTGGGTTGCTAGCAGTGTGGGCGATGTGTAGTACTTCACTATTTGTGTTAAACTGGAATTTGCTTATTTTGTGGTCATGGTAGCTGCAACTTTCCTTTCAAGTTGAGGCTGACTCTTCAGAGAATGCACAACACTGGCTGCTCTGAGTGTCCGTCCCTGCCATTGAATAAGAAAATTGCTTAAAATGGCATGAGCCTCACTCTGATCAGGGAGGAGCACATATGACAGGGATCTCTTTTTGGAGAACAACTCTCATTTTGCAGCAGCCAGCTAGAGGCAAGCGGCTTCCGTGGCCTTTATCGACATTATTGAGCCTATTGCAAAACACCTGAATTATCCTATGTCTTTTTGCCTAGGGGTGGCAAGGCAGGTAGGAGCAGTCCCCAGAGAGCTGGGTGGCCAGGATGCGGTGGTCCATTGCTTTATCTCCATAAAGCCTTCCACATGTCCACCCTCTTTACTGCTGTTGCAGGCTTTTGCATAAGACTGACTTTTTCTTTTCTTTTTTTTTTTTTGAGACGGAGTCTTGCTCTGTCGCCCGGGCTAGAGTGCAGTGGCGCGGTCTCCGCTCACTGCAAGCTCCGCCTCCCAGGTTTACACCATCCTCCTGCCTCAGCCTCCTGAGTAGCTGGGACTACAGGCGCCCGCCACCTCGCCCGGCTACTTTTTTGTATTTTTTTTTTTTAGTAGAGATGGGGTTTCACCACGTTAGCTGGGATGGTCTCGATCTCATGACCTCGTGATCCGCCCGTCTCGGCCTCTCAAAGTGCTGGGATTACAGGCTTGAGCGACCGCGCCCCGCCTACTGCTTGTTTTGACATTGTTAGTAATGAAACCCAATTGTAAAACAGTCACCATTTACTACTAATAACTTTTAGTTAATGTCTTACAAGAAAAAAGACACAATAAGAAGAGTTAATTTTTTTTTTTTTTTTTTTTTTTTCAGAGTCTTGCTCTGTTACCCAGGCTGGAGTATAGTGGTGCATTCTGGGCTCACTACAACCCCTGCCTCCCAGGTTCAAGCAGTCCTCCCGCCTTAGCCTCACAACTAGCTGGGACTGTAGGCACACACCACCATGCCTGGCTAATTTTTGTATTTTTAGTAGAGATTGGGTTTCGCCATGTTGCCTAGGCTGGGGTTTAAGTTAAAGTTTTTTAAAAACTAAAGTGACTGGCACTAAGTGAACTTGAGATTATCCTCAGCTTCAGGTTCCTAAGATAAGGGCTTTCTTAAGCTTTCAGATAATGTATCTTCTAGATGTAGACAATAATGCCCCATTACTAAGTCTTTTCCTTTGCTTCTCCTTAAATTGATTATACTTCCAAATTTGCTGTTATGTTTTTTCCTAATACTGTGATTTATTTGATCTACAGACAAGAATCTTGTCTCTATTGAAGAGCATCAAGGGGAGATGATGTACGCATTGAAACCGAAGTGTGTTTTTACCCACTTAATGTGCAGTAACTCCTCAGATATCTGTTACGGCATTTCCCAGATGTGATGCCAGTCTTCTTACGTGTACTGAAAGATGTTTAGCTTAGAAGAAAAAAAAAGTCCAAAATCAGATTAAAAAAAAAAAAGAAGTAGCAGTGTGGGGAGGAAGGAAGTACCCTTCTGTGGGGAGGGCATAGAAGTTCTCTCTGAGTGCAGAAAGTGGGGTAGAAGGTACAGCTCCCTTCTACTTGGAAGATTGGTGTGTGGAGCTCAGGCTGACCGCAGGAATCTCTGAGATCCCAAATGGGCACCTCCAAAGTGAAGAAGGACCTCGGTTGGCATGTTTTGTAAAACAACATAGGGGAGCCTGTGGCACATTTCCTTATGTGAGTCAGAGATTACTGGTCCCAATAGGTTACAGTTGGAGACAGATTTTAGGTCTGGTTGGTGGGAAGGGCAAAAGGGTTAAACTAAGGTGCAGTAATCCTTAAAACAGTGAAGTGTCCCCCAAACCAATTTAGATGACTCAGGTGTTTATCAAAACTGAAAAACAAGGCCAGTTGTGGTGGCTCGTGCTTGTAATTCCAGTACTTTGGAAGCTGAGGTGGGTGGATTGCTTGAGCCCAGGAGTTCGAGATGAACCTGGGCAATATGGTGAAACTCCGTCTGCTCTGAAAATACAAAAAAAAAAAAAAAAAAAAAATTAGCTGGGCATGGTGGCAGGCACCTGTAGTCCCAGCTACTCAGGAAGGCTGAAGTGGGAGGATCACCTGAGCCTAGGAGGTTGAGGCCAAGATCGTGCCACTGCACTCCAGCCTGGGTGACAAAGGGAGGCCCTGTCTCAAAAAAAAACAAAAAACCTGAAAAACAAAATCATAAAACCCTGACAGTCAGTACCTAGATGGATATGGAGAGGAAGACCTAAAACTTTCATCTTAGAAATGTTTCATTTTGGTTTTTCACCAACCTTCCTTTGATAGGACAAAGCAGATAGGAGGAGGAAAGGCTGTTCTGTGTCTGAACCCAGTTGGGCTAGTCCCCAAGAGGAGCTGAGAGCCATGTACTCTAATGCCTCCTTTTTCTTCCCCCAGCCGAAGTGTGTTGTTACCACTGATCTCCTGGCTCTGAGAATTCCTGCAGAGAAGAGCAGGGTGGCAAGGAGATAGTGAGCAACTCCCAGGTGAGTCAGCCATTTCTCTTATACAGGTCACCTTTTCTCTCTCTTTTTTAAAATAGAAATATAACTCTTGAGGCACAGCTCAGTTTTCTCCTTTTGGGAAAACTATTAAGTCATTTGTCTTTACAGATTATATATATTTTTAATTTTTCTCTATATTTTTATTATAGTTTTAAGTTCTGGGGTACATGTGCAGAACGTGCAGGTTTGTTACGTAGGTATATATGTGCCATGGTGGTTTGCTGCACCCATCAACCCGTCGTCTACATTAAGTATTTCTTCTAATGCTCTCCCTCCCCTAGCCCCCAACCCCCCTCAGGTCACCTTTTACTACCAGAGTGGGGCTCCTGCAACCAACTTTCTTGCCGCTCAGAAATTCCAAAAGAATTTTACCCAGCAGGAGGCCTAGTAACTTTAAAATTTAGGCTCCAAAATTTCATCAGCCTGCAAAAGTTTGCCCAAATCTCCTTACCCATATGAGGCCAGTGCCACGGCTGTGGTAATGAGGGATTACATTAAAATTATTCTTTTCTTTGACCCTGAAATCATCAGATTCTACTGATGTGCTTGTTTGCCTTAAAGATACTCGTTACTTCATTCTGTGTCGGGATATTGCTCACATGGCATGCAGTATTGTGTAGTAGAGGAAAAAAAATGAAAACCAAAAGCTTCAGAGTCCAACAGCCTTGAGTTGAATTCCCAGCCACACCCTGGACTCGCTGTGTAACTCTGGGCAAGTCTGAGAAGCTTCTGGCTCAGTGTATAGGTGTTCAATAAATGTCAGCTTGTTTCTTTTCTCTCTCTCCTCCTGCCCCCTTTATTGCATTTAAGAGCTAAAATAATCACTGTTTCGTTTCTTCTGTTTTGTCACTTGCCCTGACTCAGGCATTAGAGAGGCATTTTGTTCCGAGGCCATGTGTTTGAGAGGGGGTGTTATGTTTCCTCAGGAGTTAGCCACACCTGGTGATTCGGCTGTATATATCTCCTAGGAGCATGGAGGGATCCAGAATCTGGACAGAACCACCTAGAAATAACTCGGCAGAATTCTGAAAATGAGGTCACGCTGGGTAAGAATGCCCTTTTTTTTTTTTATAGTCAAAGTTAGCTATGGAGTTTCTGTAGTATTCACTACTCCAGACCTTTTTCAGGTTGATTTTTTTTTCTTTTCCCCTATGTCTGTTCTTATTTATTTTTTTTAAACTTTTATTTCAGTAGTTTTTGGGGAACAAATGATGTTTGGGTGCGTGGAAAAGTTCAGTGGTGATTTCTGAGATTTTGGTGCACCCATTACCCAAGGGTAGTCTTTTTTTATCCGTCAAGTCTGTACCCAATGTGTAGTCTTTTTCTTTTTTTTTTTCTTTTTTTTTGAGACTGAGTCTCACTCCATCACCCAGGCTGGAGTGCAGTGGTACAATCTTGGCTCAGTGCAATATCTGCCTCCCGGGTTCAAGTGATTCTCCTGCTTCTGCCTCCCGAGTAGCTGGGATTACAGAGATGTGCCACCACACCCAGCTAATTTTTGTATTTTTTTTTTTTAGTAGAGATGGGGTTTCACCATGTTGGCCAGGCTGGTCTTGAACTCCTGATCTTAAGTGATCTGCCTGCCTCAGCCTCCCAGAGTGCTGGGATTACAGGCCTGAGCCACCGCGGGGCCCCAGTGTGCAGTCTTTTATCCCTCAGTCTGTATCCAGTGTGTAGTCTTTTATCCCTCACCACCTTGCTCCCACCCTTTCCCCCTGGGTTGAATGTTTCAAATCTATTTCTTCCTTAAATCTTACTCAAAAGAAAGCCAATACCATAGTCAGTTTCACCAAGGATGAGTTTCCTGACCCAGAAAGGAAAGCTCATTTTAGGGAGATGGTCAGTTTAGGTATGTGTCTGAATTTTATTTAAGATAGGTGAACACGGATATATATAGTTGTGCATTTGGGCCTGAATTTTTTTTTCTAATTGTTCTTTTCACTGAGCTTTCCCAAGAATCCCCTCAGACTTAAAAAAAAAAAAAAAAATTACTATCAGCCGGGCCGGTGGCTCATGCCTGTAATCCCAGCACTTTGGGAGGCTGAGGCAAGCGCATCACCTAAGATCAGGAGTTCAAGACCAGCCTGGCCAACATGGTGAAACCCTATCTCTACTAAAAATACAAAAATTAGCCAGGCATGACATCGCGTGCCTGTAATCCCAGCCACTCGGGAGGCTAAGGCTGGAGAATCGCTTGAACCCAGGAGACGGAGGTTGCAGTGAGCCGAGATTGTGCATTGCACCGCAGCCTGGGTGTCACAGTGAGACTCTATGTCAAAAAAAAAAAATTACTATCTCCTTTCCCTGGCACATAAAATGGTTGGAATTAGATTTACCAAACCATTACATCTCCCTTTTGTGTGCCTGCAAACAGATTTTCCAATCCATAGGCCCAAAATGAACTCCCACATGGAGTAGGAGGAAAAAAAAAGGAGAATGTGAAAGACTGCTCAGTGGCTGGGGTGAGAGTCAAGTCTGGCCAGGTGCTAATCTGGAGAAAGCCAAAGACCTGGAGCTAGCTGGAGTGGCAGGCTCTGGAGGATGAGAAGGTGGCAAGAGTGCACTGGGGATACAAGAAAACCAAGATTTTTCTGGGAATTCTCAGAGGCCTAGATCCATGAAAAACTCTGCATCGGCCATCGAAACCACCAGGTGTACCAGATTATGGCTGAGCAGCTACAAGGGCATAGCTTCGTGTGGACCCTGGAGCAATGTTGCTATCGGTTCAAAAACCTCCTGACCAACTACTGCAAAGCCAGGCGCACCTACACACCAGGCACCAGTGCCTTCTATGATGAGATGGATGCCCTGATGAGTCCTTGGGCACTTGCTAACACTTTTGATGCCTTAGAGGGGGTAGGAGGCCGCGTTCAGGATTGAGAGGATTCCAAAGGGAACCAGGGCATAGCACTAGAAGATGTGGTGGGATGGTAATGAAGTAGTGGAGTCATAAGAAGAATCCTGGAGCCTTGGTCCCCAGGCCTTGAGGTAGAATCCCAGTGGCAACTCTCCCCCACAGTGGACCTCAGAGCAGTGGGAGCAATGCAGTCCTGTGGGAAGCACTCAGGCTCAGAATCAGGAGATGTGATTATTGTCCTGGCTCTGCTATGACTAATTTGGGTCTGGAATGGCCTCATCGGGGGAAAAATTGGTGGCAACTTTAAGGGAATACTGTTTATATCCTGTCCTCAAATATTGCTTGACTCAACCCTCTACTGAACCAGTAGTCCAGGGTGGCTCACAAAGACCACTTTGAGGCTCTTGCTCTGCCTATAGCCAAAGAGTCTCCCTTCCTGCCTTTAGTAACAACATTACAGGAACAGAGGAGAGAAAGGTAGGAGTTAAAAGTTCCAGTCATTTGTTTCCATCTAAAGTGCCCTATAAGCCAGGCATGGTGGCGCATGCCTGTAGTCCCAGCTGCTTGGGAGGCTGGGGCAGGAGAATCACTTGAGTCCGGGAGTTGGAGGCTGCAGTGAGCTGTGATCATGCCACTGCATTCCAGCCTGGGCAACAGAGTGAGACCCAGACTCAGTTGAAAAATAATAATGCTATTATTAAAATAATTTAAAATAAAGTGTTCCATAGATGTGAACACTGCATAGATTATGTACAACAGTCTGCCATTTAAAAGACTTGTTGTTCTTGGGCAACCTCATTAAACACCCTTAGCCTCCATTTTCTCATCTGGCCAGTGGACATATGATGGTTTCTACCTCCTTGGGCTATTATGAGGATCCTGACATAGTATTAGCACTCGGCAAATGTTAGTTTTCATTATCATCATTATAATTATGATGAAAATAGATAAGTACATTGACCTGTGCCCTCAAAGGAGTAAAAGGGGGAAAATGTCTGAGTCATTAAACTTTCTCTTCTGAGAACTAGACCTTCCTCAGAGGCGCCATCATTCTTATTTCACCCGTCACTTCCAGACATGGGAACAGAAAGTGAATTTCAGAACTCCATGTCCCCTCCTGCTTTTCCTTGAGCAGGACTTCCAGTTCCCCAGCCAGATGGGGTCACAAGGCTGCAGAAAAGTGAAGAGCTTTGGAATGAAGTTCTCCGGGACTTCAAGGAGATTCAGAAAACATCCAGCACAGGTGGGAAATGAGTGGGAGCTAGCACTCCACCAACAAAGTCAGCCCTGGGATTCTAAACTCGGAGAAGCCAGCACTGGGCAAGGGCTGAGAGGAGAACCAAGTGCTCAGTGCTCCCAGTTTACTGTTCTGTGGTGTGGAAAGCACAGGAGTTGGGAAAAGAACAGAGAAGCAGGTGGCACCCAAGAAAGCCTGTTCCCCTAAGTTTGAACTTCAGTTACCTTGAAAAAAGGTATAACTGAATTATGAGTGTTTATGATTTTATCTTTAAATTTG